>NC_083760.1:82367075-82372075 GCF_963514075.1 Conger conger | reverse complement strand
GCTGAGAAGCCAACCGTCCAATTACTTTTGGTCCCCTAAAATGGGGGATGTGATTCCTCGACACATCACCTGATATGGATGTAAATGCTCTCAAATGAAAGGTTACGGTCCGCATTTCAATAGTTTCATTTAAAATCCAATGTGCTGGAGCACAGAGCCAAGAGAACATAAATGGTGCCCAAGTACATACGGACTGCACTGTAGCTCTATGAGTGTGTTTATGTGTATTCTTAAGTATGTTAGACAGCATCTGTGTCCATATAAGTGTGTGTGTGAGAGAGTGTATGCATGTGTGTGTATGTGCGTGTGTGTGTGTATGAGAGGTAGAGAGAGTGTATGCGTGTGTGTGTACATGTATGTGTGTGTGTGTGTGTGTGTGTGTTTGAGAAGGAGAGAGAGGGAGAGAGTATCCGTGTGTGTGTGTGTGTGTGAGAGGGAGAGAGAGGGAGAGAGTATCCGTGTGTGTGTATGTGTGTGTGTGTGTGTGGGTGCGAATTCCATGAGTTATGAGCAGGACAGTATTTCCTCAGACCCATTCTTCCTTTCAGACGCTGAGTGAGATCACGAAGGCCAGGGTTACTGAACCCCTCCACTCTCCCAACTGCTTCTGCAGCACAAAGCATCACAGTCCCTCGCTCCTTCTCTCTTTCCCTCTCCCCCTCACTCCCTCACTCTCTCTCTCCCTCTCTCCCTCCCTCCCTCCCTCCATCTCTCCCGTCCTCCCGAGCGGCCCCTCGGAGAAATGAAGCGCTCCCAAAAGCGCTGCTTCGGACGGACTCATAACACAACACATTTCAGCTCTGGCACGACTGGAGGAGCCTCTCTGTCGGAGCCGCCGTCGTGCCAACACGCACAACGAGTCCAACAGCAAAATGAAATTTTGAAAGATTGTTTCACTTGTTCTTTTAAAAAAAAAACAAGAATTGATCTGGGCTGAGAATGAAGTATGAAAAAGTAAAGCAATCTCAGAACGTGTGATTTCACCGCGCTCCGAGCGGTGGGGCTCTGACCGTGTGATGGCGGTGGGGTTCTGACCGCACGATGGAGGTGGGGCTCTGACCGGTGATGGCGTGGGGCTCTGACCGCACGATGGCGTGGGTTTCTGACCGCATGATGGGGCTCTGACCGCACGATGGCGTGGGTTTCTGACCGTGTGATGGGGCTCTGACCGCACGATGGCGTGGGGCTCTGACCGCACGATGGAGCTGGGGCTCTGACCGCACGATGGAGGTGGGGCTCTGACCGCACGATGGAGGTGGGGCTCTGACCGCACGATGGAGGTGGGGCTCTGACCGCATGATGGAGGTGGGGCTCTGACCGCATGATGGCGGTGGGGCTTTGACCACACGATGGCGGTGGGCCTCTGACCGCGCGGTGGTGATGGGGCTCTGACCGCGCGGTGGAGTTGGGGCTCTGACCGCACGATGGCGTGGGTTTCTGACCGTGTGATGGGGCTCTGACCGCACGATGGCGTGGGGCTCTGACCGCACGATGGAGGTGGGGCTCTGACCGCGCGATGGCGTGGGTTTCTGACGGTGTGATGGGGCTCTGACCGCATGATGGCGTGGGGCTCTGACCGCACGATGGAGGTGGGGCTCTGACCGCGCGGTGGTGATGGGGCTCTGACCGTGTGATGGGGGTGGGGCTCTGACCGTGTGATGGGGCTCTGACCGCACGATGGCGTGGGTTTCTGACCGTGTGGTGGGCCTCTGACCGCGTGATGGCGGTGGGGCTTTGACCACACGATGGCGTGGGGCTCTGACCGCACGATGGCGGTGGGGCTCTGACCACACGATGGCGTGGGCCTCTGACCGCGTGATGGCGGTGGGGCTCTGACCACACGATGGCGTGGGCCTCTGACCGCGTGATGGCGGTGGGGCTCTGACCACACGATGGCGTGGGCCTCTGACCGCGTGATGGCGGTGGGGCTCTGACCACACGATGGCGTGGGCCTCTGACCGCGTGATGGCGGTGGGGCTCTGACCGCGTGATGGCGGTGGGGCTCTGACAGCGCGATGGCGGTAGGCCTCTGACCGCGTGATGGCGGTGGGGCTCTGACCGCGTGATGGTGGTAGGCCTCTGACCGCGTGATGGCGTGGGCCTCTGACCGCACGATGGCGGTGGGGCTCTGACCACACGATGGCGTGGGCCTCTGACCGCGTGATGGTGGTAGGCCTCTGACCGCGTGATGGCGGTGGGCCTCTGACCGCACGATGGAGGTGGGGCTCTGACCGTGTGATGGAGGTGGGCCTCTGACCGCGTGATGGAGGTGGGGCTCTGACCGTGTGATGGAGGTGGGGCTCTGACCGCGTGATGGAGGTGGGGCTCTGACCGTGTGATGGAGGTGGGGCTCTGACCGTGTGATGGAGGTGGGGCTCTGACAGCGTGATGGAGGTGGGGCTCTGACCGTGTGATGGAGGTGGGGCTCTGACCGTGTGATGGAGGTGGGGCTCTGACCGTGTGATGGAGGTGGGGCTCTGACCGTGTGATGGAGGTGGGGCTCTGACCGTGTGATGGAGGTGGGGCTCTGACCGTGTGATGGAGGTGGGGCTCTGACAGCGTGATGGAGGCGGGGCTCTGACCGCGTGATGGCGGCGGGGCTCTGACCGTGTGATGGAGGTGGGGCTCTGACCGTGTGATGGCGGTGGGGCTCTGACCGTGTGATGGAGGTGAGGCTCTGACCGCGTGATGGCGGTGAGGCTCTGACCGCGTGATGGTGGTGGGGCTCTGCATGTGTGGTTGCGAGCGTCCGTGACACGCGTCGCCTCAGCTGGCGCTTCGGAGGTCCGGCCATTTTCCCCTCCCTGCACACGGACCTCCAGGTGCCTCCGTGCTGGAGCGGCGGGGTCCCCCGCCTTTGATCCCGCTCTCGGGGCTAAAACGGTCAGAGAAGACATGAAAGAGCCGGGCCTCCCTCGAGAGCCGGCCGCGCGGAACGTGAAGGCACGCGTGTGAGCGCACACATGCGTGTGCGGGGGGGCGGCGGGCACACACACACACGCGCGCCCGTTCACGCATGGATGCTAGTGCGTGCGTGGAGACAATCCTCCCTGCAATTCAGGGTTAAGGGCCTCTGCTCAAGGGCCCAACGGCTGCGCGGATCTTATTGCGGCGACACCGGGGATCTAACCACCGACCTTGCGGAGGAAGAGTAACGGGTATAAGGGAAGAGAAAGACAGTTTGAGATTTAGCGGGAAGAAAATAAGAGGAAGAAAGAGGAAAGAACGAGAGGGAGGAAGGGAGAGGAACAGGGTTCAGAAAGAGAGGTATAGAGTTCAGGGAGAGAGGAACAGAGTTGGGAGAGAGAGGAGTAATGATGAGTGATAATAGTAATAATATTATTGTATTAATATGATTCATATGTACTCTTTGGCATTACAAATGTACAATTGCATTTGATCCCAATAAAGCAATTTGAATTTGAATTAGAGAGAGAGAGGTGGAGCCGAGCCCCAACTGGAGATCTGTGCCATCATCCTGCCAGCTCCTGAATCACTGTGATCCTTATCACCATGGTGATCACGTCTTCTGACCTCACTGTGATCCTTATCACCGTGGTGATCACGTCTTCTGATTTCAAAGTGGTCGAGTCTTATCCCCATGGTGATCAAGTCCCATCCTGACTTTACTACAATTTCAAGTTATCAAGTATCCTGATTGAAAAGTGATCCTGTCTCCTGATTTCAAAGCTATCATATCTCATTGGTTTCCAAGTGATCCTGTTTGCCGATTTCAAAGCCATCATCTCATTGATTTGCAAGTGATCTTATCTTTTGATTTCAAAGCTATCATATCTCATTGATTTCAAAGTGATCTTATCTTTCGATTTCAAAGCTGTCCTATCTCATTGATTTCAAAGTGATCTTATCTTTCGATTTCAAAGCTGTCATATCTCATTGATTTCCAAGTGATCCCGTCTCCTGATTTCACTGCGATCGCCGCGGAGTTATTCCTGGCAGGCTCCAGACATCCCACCACTTCAGGGACATAAATACACCCTGCAGGGTTACCGAGGGCCTGGGCTAAAACTAACAACCACATCAGCTTATTCTTCACATTCAAGGTGATGCGTCTTTCATTAATCACTGCTCACTTCAGCTTCATTTATGAGAAATTAACAGTGCGCATTTACTCAAAATGAATGGAGGCTAAATTGCAGTGTAATTACGCCGAACATCTCCCTGATAAATGTAATGAGGGTATGCACAGAGCGGGGATGGGTCTTGTTTCGAGGTGCAAAGATAAGGCGGGCCGGAGAAAGCGAGCAGCCGCATTAGCATATACCAGGACGACACCTGTCTGAGATCCCTCTTCTGCACCGCTGAGATCCCTCTTCTTCACCGCTGAGATCCCTCTTCTTCACCACTGAGATCCCTCTTCTGCACGGCTGAGATCCCTCTTCTTCACCGCTGAGATCCCTCTTCTTCACCACTGAGATCCCTCTTCTGCACGGCTGAGATCCCTCTTCTTCACCGCTGAGATCCCTCTTCTTCACCGCTGAGATCCCTCTTCTTCACCGCTGAGATCCCTCTTCTTCACCGCTGAGATCCCTCTTCTTCACCGCTGAGATCCCTCTTCTTCACCGCCGGGTGGGAGAAGCGCGGGGGCATTTGTCTGAGGGCAGCTGTTTGCCAAAACATTAAAGAGGCCGCTCAATGCCAAGGGGAAATTATTCAGCCTATGAGGAACGGACATTAGGGGAATATTAAATTATTGAACAGTAAATTTTTTATGTCGATCAGCGTCTCATGAATTATAACAATTTATATCTATTAGCAGCTCATAACAGTTTAAAATGGAAAATATTTAATGCCTTCCTTACATAACCCCAGCCCCCCACACACACGCACACACACATACCTACACCCTGCAAACCCACTCTCTCAGACTCACAGACGCTCTCCTCTCCCGTCTGTCTTTCTCTTTTTCTCTCTGTCTCGTTCCCTCGTTCTCTCCGTCCCTGCCGTGGGAGCCCATCCACATGTTCCAGGGCCGGGCT
>NC_083760.1:82277075-82364575 GCF_963514075.1 Conger conger | reverse complement strand
CCCACACCCCCCCCCCCCCTCCCCTCCCCCGTCTCTCCGAGCAGAAGACTCTCACTGCAGGGATACACTCAGGAACTCGAGAGCTATACACAGGAGCGCCGCAGAAGAGTCCCCGCAAAACACTCTCCATACCGTGTGGCTGCTTGTGGGGACTTTTATAAAGTGAGCTGTGTGAGTGTGTGTGTGTGTGTGCTTAGGTGTGTGTGCGTGTATGTGCATATGATGCATGCGTGTGTGTTTGTGTGTGCTTTTTGCTCCAACTTCTGGGACAAATGGACGAAAGGAAAGACAGGGCCCTTATCAATTACGGTTGAAAATGCTGTGTTGTTTGCCTCATACTCGACAAATTCTGTTTTCACTGTTACCAGAAACATCAGAGGGATGGGATGGGGATTCAGAGGCTTGAATTTTCAGCAATCAGTGCAATACTTACTATAAAGCTGCTTTCACATGGGCAGCAACGCTGAGCCTGGAGTAGCGCGCGGCTCAAAATAAAGCCAATTGAGCGCTAACAGGGTTCAAACTGTTTAAACCTTGACCTTGTTTGAAGCTGTGTCCTATCATGTCCAGTCACATTACAGCTCTGGATGAAGCAGGCATAAGCTACCTAGCAACACAGAGAGAGCTGTTTCACGTAGGCTACATGGCTAACCTGACGTCTTGGGATAAACTCAACATTATAGTTTTCAAAATTATAAAAGTTACAGTTAACGAACAAACTAACGGCTTCCTGGATTGATAGAGCTTGACACTGATCATGTAAGAACACTACATTCTTTGATGTTAACGGTTATCTCAGTGTTACCTAGTAACACTGTACACAGCATTCCTGTAAAGTTTTTTTGCTCGCTGTTTTTCTGTATTTATTTTTTTAATCACTTTTTCTTTTAACGAATTTCTTCGGAGGCCTTATCTCCAAAGCAAATTGGAAACCAGGCAGAGTGCTCCCCGACGCTCTTTTCGCGCTCGGTGACAGCCAGGGTCTCCGGGGAGCAGTGACACGTACGTGAACACGGAGACGTGCCCGAAAAGTGCCATTTACTGCAGCCGGATGCCGCTTCGCCACTGGATCCGGAGTCCGACCGTCACCTGTGGTACCCCTAAGCTTCTCAGAGAGTTAAAAAGTAAGAGCAGGGGGGTCTTATCAGTACCCACGGGCCTTTCCTGCCACCCCACAGGGGCTCCAACCTCATCCTCCCCGAAATTAACTTCTCTGCTCTGCTTGTCTCAGGGGTCAGTTTTTAGAACATTTTTTTTTTGGAAAAGGCAAGCCGGAGGAGGCAGTCGGGTATGTGCAGAGAGGGAATCGCAGCCCTAGACGCGATTACTTCCCCGCGCTAAATTATGTTAATGCATTCGTTTCCAAAGCGCCGTGATTATTTTAGCTTCCCCACGACTGTTTTAGATTTCACTCCTTCTCCGTCTTTATGCAAAGCACACACCCGCGCCAGCCCAGTTGTGGGAGATAAGAAAAATCCGAAGATCGTTCAACACTTTGCCCTCTATGTTAATGTGCCCTTGATGTCTATATAAATGCAAATCAAAATATGTTTCTGCCGTTGCATTTTTTTGTGATATTGCAATTTTGCAAAATTACAGGAAGAAAAAAAAGCAAACAGTACAACAGTACAGTGTAATTTCCTTCATTTTCCTCGAGTTCCTTTGAATTGCCTTTGTATTGAAAAAAACCCCCTTCTTGCCACTTTCCATATCCATAAAAGAACAGAATTCCTCAATTTGTCTGGGAAATAAAAACTAAACGACGCTTCAGCGGCCAGGCTTCGCATGGAGGCTGTGAAATATGGTTTTGGGAGGGGTAGGGGCTGAGGGGGGTGAGTGAGATATCAGCGTAATACCAGGCTGTATATGCTGAAGCACCGTTCCTCTAATCCGGAGCATGGTGTAATCGGAGGAGACCGCAGTCTCACTGCGCTGACAGCAGGGGCGCGTGCCGCCCCACCGGGGGAGCAAGGGACACTGGGACAAAACATGAGGGGGAAGGAAGGGATGCAGGGAGAAGGAGGGTGAGAAGTTGGGAACGAGGGAGGAAGGTGCGGGGCAACGAGAGCAGGGCTGGAGAAAAGAGAGGATGAGGTGTGACAAGAAGAGGCGGAAGAAAAGAGGGGAAAAGGAATGGATTAGGGAGGCCTATAAGCGGAGAGATGAGGCGGAAGAGGACGGAGAGAGAGCGAGAGAAAGAGGGGAAGAGAGGGGGTGAACGGTTTGGAGGGGGGAAGGCGGAAGGCACAGAGAGATTTAAAAGGATTTTGAAAGCTGTGGGGATTTGCAAAGCGTTTGGGGAAGATTTCTGGAAATGAAAACGCAGCCCAGATGTGCAGCGACACAGACATCTGCAGCGTTAATTACGATGTGCTCCCCCTCGACGTTCCTCCTGGACCACCTGTTTCACACACAGGGGCGCTGCGTACCGCACGCAGGCTCCGCCCACCGCACTGGCGCCATCAACGCTGCGACAGCGTAGCCTGGCCTCTCCTTCCCCACGCTCGGCTGATCCCAGACCCAGCACCGCCCGCCTGATCCCAGACCCAGCACCGCCCGCCTGATCCTAGACCCTGCACCGCTCGCCTGATCCCAGACCCTGCACCGCCCCCGTGATCCCAGACACTGCACCTCTCGCCTGATCCCAGACCCTGCACCGCTCACCTGATCCCAGACCCTGCACCGCTCGCCTGATCCCAGACCCTGCACCGCCCGCCTGATCCCAGACCCTGCACTGCCCGCCTGATCCCAGACCCTGCACCTCTCACCTGATCCCAGACACCGCTCACCTGATCCCAGACCCTGCACCTCTCACCTGATCCCAGACACCGCTCGCCTGATCCCAGACCCTGCACCGCTCACCTGATCCCAGACCCTGCACCGCTCACCTGATCCCAGACCCTGCACCGCTCACCTGATCCCAGACCCTGCACCGCTCACCTGATCCCAGACACCGCTCGCCTGATCCCAGACCCTGCACCTCTCACCTGATCCCAGACACCGCTCGCCTGATCCCAGACCCTGCACCGCTCCCCTGATCCCAGACACTGCACCTCTCACCTGATCCCAGACCCTGCACCTCTCACCTGATCCCAGACCCTGCATCACTCACCCAGACCCTGCACCCTGCACCGCTCCCCTGATCCCAGACCCTGCACCGCCCGCCTGATCCCAGACCCTGCACCTCTCACCTGATCCCAGACCCTGCATCACTCACCCAGACCCTGCACCGCTCGCCTGATCCCAGACCCTGCACCGCTCACCTGATCCCAGACCCTGCACCGCTCACCTGATCCCAGACCCTGCACCGCTCGCCTGATCCCAGACCCTGCACCGCCCGCCTGATCCCAGACCCTGCACCGCCCGCCTGATCCCAGACCCTGCACTGCCCGCCTGATCCCAGACCCTGCACCTCTCACCTGATCCCAGACCCTGCACCGCCCGCCTGATCCCAGACCCTGCACCTCTCACCTGATCCCAGACCCTGCACCGCTCGCCCAGACCCTGCACCGCTCCCCTGATCCCAGACCCTGCACCGCTCCCCTGATCCTAGACACTGCGGCACTCATCCGATCCCAGACACCGCAACATTGAGCGAGTTTAGAGGCTTCCCGACGCTCATCTGATCCCAGACGCCACGCCGTGCCGTGACGCAGAGCGAGACAGGCTTGTCTTTTATCCCGCACCGTATTGAGCTCAATGGATTACGCTTATCACAGGTTACAGAGCCGGCGCATCGCACTGACTGCCTGCCTGATGTCATCGGACCGCTGCCTTCCTATCAATTTCCTGGCGAGGTCAGGAGGAGTCACACTTGAGAAATCGGCTGCTTAAAGGAGGAGCGATCGGCTGCTTAAAGGGGCCGGCTGCCATTACGGGTGCGGGAGAAGCGGCCTCTCATGACGCTGGGAACGGGATCGAAGCTCGGCGGGGGGAAGGCCCGGGCGTTATGCGGGGGAGAGGCCGATGATGCGCAGGGTTGGGTAATCTCTCCCAGGGGTGGGGTTAGGGGACAGTGATCGCACGGCAGATTGCTCTCTGTCAGAAGGTCCCGGAAAAGAGGATTTAATGAAACTAAGGGCAGGATGCTGGATGATGGATGCACTGAGAGGAAGTGTCCCAACCCCCAACCTGCCCCACCCAGATCTATTCAAACCTGCTCATATCCAGCAGTTTCACCCAACAGCTCACATGACTTACCGGGCCTGGGCAAACCGGGCGGACATTTTACAAACACAGGGTGCTCCATAAGCCTTGGGACAAAGACATATTTTTCTAGATTTGTCGGCGTAGTCCACAATATTAGTATTTTTATACATTTCCGTTTCACCCTATAGAAATCAAAGCACTTTGCCCACCACCCCCCCACCCCCATTTCAGGGTGCCAATATTCTCAGGCTTAACAGGTGTTTCTGGTTAGTTATATGTGTTCAGTCGGCTCCTTAGTGCAGGCATGAAAGAGCATTCAGTATATTGTCCTGATTCTAGGCTTTTGATTGCATTTGGCATCCGTTTTTGGCGTTTGTCAACATGAGGACCAGAGTTGTGCCAATGAAAGTCAAGGAAGCCATTACGGAGCTGACTTATGGAGCTGACTTATGGCGCTCACAGTGCTTTTTGGCTTCATCAGCCGGAGCGCTCAGCGGAAATTTAGCGACCTATGTTAGTTGCGATCGTTGGCATGGATCAGGACGAAGAACAAGGTGGAACCTGCGTTATCTCTCTGCGTTTCAGCAGCTTGGTGACGCTGTTCACAGAACGAACAGGAGAACCAGGAGGAGAACGGCATATGTGGGAGGAAAATTAGAGCAAAAAAAATAAAAAAATTGAGGAGAAAAATAAAATATGTTTTTTTCCCCCCCCATCAGCCCTACCCATCCCCTGTGGAGACTTCAATCTAAAAAAAATTCTCCTGACGACGTTGGTTCCAAATAGCCAGAGCGAATGAATGAGATTACCGACTTGGACATAGCAGTAAATCTTATCATATCGAAGCAGAGAGGCAGCAGGAAAATAGAGGAGAGCGATGGGGGTCAAGAGACAGCGAAACAAAGAGGCCTGGCCGTCTAAAACAATTCCTCCTGAAATCTCCCCCTGCGGAGCCACGGGGACATCTGCTTTTATCGAGCAGGACGCTGTGTACCAACAGCTCAACTTTTTAATCACGCGCGTCTCTCAGCTGGGAGCAATAGCCAGAAATGATGTGCTCGGGGGCCGAGGGGTAGCTGCTGATTTGCGAAATTAACCTTTTTTCTGAAATCCCCCAACCCCTAGTTTTTACACTTCAGCTTAAGTGTACTGTATGAAAGGTACCAAACTATTTAACCAGTGACAGAACAGAAAACACGGAGGGGGAAGACCATCCAGGGGCCATTCAGAAATACTGACACACTGGTGTTGTGGTGTCCGCTGGGAGAAACCATCCCGTGACCATTCAGAAATACTGACACACTGGTGTTGTGGTGTCCGGTGGGAGAAACCATCCCGTGACCATTCAGAAATACTGACACACTGGGGTTGTGGTGTCCGCTGGGAGAAACCATCCCGTGACCATTCAGAAATACTGACACACTGGTGTTGTGGTGTCCGGTGGGAGAAACCATCCAGTGACCATTCAGAAATACTGACACACTGGTGTTGTTGTGTCCGGTGGGAGAAACCATCCAGTGACCATTCAGAAATACTGACACACTGCAGAATATGGACTGTAGGGGAAAATACAGTGATAACTACTGTGCACTGATTGGCCACGTTAATAGGTAGATATTTTGCAGGCAAAAACGTGTTAACAAAAGGAGAGGTCAGGGGAGAATGGCCAGAGTGGACAAAGCTGACAGGAAGGTGACAGTAACGCAAATAACCAGACATTACAACAGTGGTATGCAGAAGAGCATCTCTGATCACACAATACGTCAAACATTTTTAGTCGATAGGCTACAACAGCAGAAGACCAATAAATAAAATAAATTGTACTAATAAATGCCTAATGAAGTGCTCATTGAGTGTATATTTCATAGCAATTATTTTTATTTTGAATCAAGATATTGCAATACGCTATAATAATATTGCTATGACGATTATTATGTTGTTATAGCTTTAATAATTGGTTATCTATCTTCCATCTGACCTGAATTATATATTTTATGTCAATATATTTCTCAATATTCCCTGCATAAGGGTGTGCGTATGTCATGCTCAGCGCTTGGTTCCTGTACAAGTCATGCTCTACAGTCACATAATCAGCAACAACAGGAAGGATTAATAAGAATGTATGAACTGGCATCTCTGGTTGTGAAATTGCCAGGAGGCAGAGTGCGAGGCCTACCTTATTTTAATTTATAATTCTGCTCCTTTCATTTGAGGTCCTTGAGCACATGGGCCCAACTTCTCGAGTGGCCTGGCCTTTCATTGAAGAGGAACCAATATGCACTTTTTTCCAGCACAGCACCAAGGACGCAGGGCCTCTCTCCCTCACATGGGGCCCAACATCGCTCACTGGTCTCGTAACAAGGCGAGTCGATATAAATATGAAAGCAAGGCCAGTAAAAATATGTGCCATTTCTAGTATTTTTCTATGAAGTGGTTCTCCATTTGGTATAAGTTTCATTAAATCAACTTCCCAACCGCCCCCCCCCAACCCACCCCCCAGCACCCACCTCCCACACCCAGCAAGGATATACATCTTAAATTATTCGTTTGATACACAAGACTTTCAGCAGCTCAGAGATTGAAAATAAATGCATTCCCCGCCGGTACATATGAGTTCTTGTATCTCAGACATCACTTCCAGCTTACAGCGTTCCCTGGAATAGGGTATTACAGTCACATTTTCTCATCAAATCTCTCCACACTTCTGATGGCACTCTGGTCAATTCTGTTCTTTAAAATAAATACATTCGGAGCGTTTTGTTACTCGGGTGGAACACACAGCGCAGTGTTTTTAATTCAGATCACCGAATGCAATTTTTGAAAACTGTTGGGAAAAAAATGTTTTCAGAAAACAGAGCTCACGCATTAAGGACAGAAAAAGGTGAGCAGCAATTTAAAGGCCGTTAGCAGGGTGTTGGGTGACCCACTGTGGCCAATAGAGCCTGTATGTGCTGGGGCATCAAGTGCACTAGCATCTGTTGTTCTGCAGGAGGAATATGGTACTGCTCCATGATTGACTGACGAAAGAGAAACATTCTCTTCAGCATAATTGTAGAATATCTCATAAATGTTCAATTGCATTCAGATCTGGGCACTGAGATGGGCGGCGACATAAGGATAATGTCAGCTTTATGTGCCTCAAACCCCTGGGCAACTGTTGCTCAGTGGATGAGAGAGTTATCCTGAAAGGAAGGAAATGCATTAATATGGGATACAAATGACCGCTCAGTAATATTATGTATAGCACGTCATTACGAGAGAGCCAGAGCACCTGTGTTTCCGTTGTGTTGTTCAACGGACGCGCCACCCCTAACCCTACGCAGCGTCCGCACGATGCCCAATTGTCACATTGAAATAAAAATGTCTGTTTGGCACCTCCATGCAAACACATCTTCTGTCGATGCCCAGACACGGTGTCAGTTTGGAATTTAAAGTGGCTCGCTTACCTTGTGAGGGCTGGCAGAGAAATGGGTAAAGATCATTTGATAATAATATTAATGTAATTCTGTGTGACACGCGGTCCGCCGGAAAAGCAGGTTGTCTCGGCCCTGTCGACTGGTGGAGACGGCACATGCACCTGGGTTGCGTTAAATAAAGATTATAAGGAGGGAGCAGTTCTGGGGGCACTGCGGTTCGCATTCAATGTACGATAGTTTGCCCCGAAATACGATAATTCTGGATTTTTATTTTTTATTTTTGGGCATTAGCAGATGCTGGCGCTGGTGCTTAAAGGTGTGCTCGTTCTCCCATTACGGGGCTGAGACCGGGAGAATGCCCCGAGAGCACCAGGCTTGTGCTGGAGTTTTTGTTTCATTTTGTTCATCCTTCAGAATCAGTTTAATACGTGGAAGGGAGGAGCCGGTCGTCTCCGAGCGGCAAGCTGAAAAGCTGTCGCTCGGTTTTACTTTGTTTTGCCTTTTTTTATTTTAGTTCATTGTGCTAGTTTATTATTTTTGCCTGGAACCAGTGAGGGGGAAGGATGAAGACTTTTTTATGATTTATTTTGTGTTGGTGTCTCTCCATGTGCCAAACAACGGTGAACGGTGAAGTGCCTACACCTCTCCCTCCCAAGGCAGACACATGGCTTGTGATGGACTTCCACTTAGACTTCTCCCAGATGGCTAGACATTACCCGATTACCTCACGAAACACAGAGGCTGACAGGAAGTTGCAATCTCAACAGTGAAGCGTATCTTTTGATCAAACTCCCCAATTTTGAGTGAAACAGCGTTTGATTGAGCACACTTCACCTAAACTCGGTGGTGCACCCTGTCAAGTGATCCTCCATTCCAGTTTTCGTGCCTGCAGGTTGCACTACAAACTCTCCACACAAGTGCTTATTCGTGCAGTGAGCAGGGGTGAGTCTGGTTCAGATGAGTTGGTCGAAACAAAAGGAGAAACGCATTGAAGCTGAATGTGGCTGTAATTTTCTGAATGATAAAATAAACAAAACATTGTTGACCAAACGTCCAAAGTGCTGTTGGTTACGCTGGCTGGCGATGACAATTTCCCCAGTCCTTGTTGAAACCCATCGTGCACACACTTGAACCATGCAGCTACTCGACGGCAGAAGCATCGCTTCAGTGTTTAGCAGAGCTTCAGTGTTCAGCAGAGCTTCAGTGTTTAGCAGAGCTTCAGCATTCAGCAAAGCTTCAGCGTTTAGCAGAGCTTCAGTGTTTAGCAGAGCTTCAGTGTTCAGCAGAGCTTCAGTGTTTAGCAGAGCTTCAGCGTCCAGCAGAGCTTCAGCGTTCAGCAGAGCTTCAGTGTTTAGCAGAGCTTCAGTGTTTAGCAGAGCTTCAGTGTTCAGCAGAGCTTCAGTGTTTAGCAGAGCTTCAGTGTTCAGCCGAGCTTCAGTGTTCAGCAGAGCTTCAGTGTTTAGCAGAGCTTCAGCCCTACCAGCCATGATTCCACTTCTTTCAAACAGGAATATTGTTTTGTGGACCCTTCATACAGGAATATTTTTTTGTGGACCCTTCGTACAGGAATATTGTTTTGTGGACCCTCCGTCATCCACAAACTGGCCTTTCGGAGAGACACTTGACAGCCCATCTAAAAAAATAGCCATTCATCATTCACGGATTGTTCCAGAAGCTGGAGGAAGAGGAAGAGCGAGAGGGAGAGGGAGAGGGAGAGGAAGGACAACAACAACAGGGCACAAACGCCCGCAGGTGAAGCGTAGCGGACAGAAGTATGGGAGCTGACTAAGCTTCAGCGAGCGTTTATTTGGTCCAGCCCCAGAGATGTACCATAACAAACAACACAAACACAATAAGAGGGATAGAAATTGCCCGGCAGTTTGATACAAACGGTAAGTGATTTTCTATGTCCAGGAGATATTTTCTGAACTTAAAAACCTCTTGAGCAAGCCAGGGAGAAAACAGCAAGGCTGGTAATGCTGAACAGCAGCACACAGGCCTGCTGCAGGTGTCTCATTTCAAACCGTGTGTTGTGAATCAGCCCTGAATATATCACTTTTCCGCAGCCGCCAGCTCGTATACCCTGACAGATATTCTGCGTTACGCTGTAAAAATGCTCTCCGATTCTGTCAAAATGAGCCGAGTCATCTATTATTTTCATTCATAAATTAGGTGAAATGCTGCCCTGCCATTATAGACTCAACCTGCAGTCACTGTGGAATTATTCAACAAAGTACAATAACCATATACACAAATTCTGAAGGTTTTAATTCAATTTTTTCCTCCTCCAGTTATGAATGCCCAATCATAAATTAGGCCGATCCCAGAATTGCATTATCCCCTGGTGGGTTCACCAGGCCACACACAAGCATACCCACCCTCAGGAGCAAGGCTAGGCACACATCACAGGCAGCTGTTGCAGGCAGACTGCCGATGTCTACACCAATGGGAGCCACGTGCCTATTGACTGCGGCTCTCTCATTGGACGAGTGTTTGGCCAATTAGGCTTCACCCTGGGGGAATCCCAGATGCAGTCGCACCGGTACAGGGCAGGAAAGGGTTCGGCCTGTAAGGGGGTAACTCTACACGAAGAACAAGTACCTCAGCTGGTTACACTGCAGGGAGAACTCCACTCAACTAGAGCAGTCTGCATGCATTTTTAATGCGACGACAAAAACCTTCCGTGTTTTAAGTATAAATGGTTAAATAAAGCAGAAATCGAAGTAAAAGGTATAGCGGTGTGAGGTTATCTGTATCGTCTTATCTGCCTTCCTTTGTTAGAATACGGATCGTTTTTTAGGTTAGTGCTTGTTAGGTCAATGCTACAGTGCACTTCTAACACTTTGCTGTTTTCCTGAGAGTAGCACTGATCTCTACTGCTCATCACTGTGGATAAGAGCGTTTGCTAAATGGCTGTAATGTAATGCACAATATTGAAATATGAATGCAATTGAAACATCATAAAACAAATCACAGAACCTTTTCTTCCCAACAACAACAAAAAAACAGGACGAAACAGAGAGTGATATCTGTCTCTATCAGCGAACAGACGTTGATCTCCTCAAATCCCTGTATATCTCATGTTAAATCCCAGTAATGTGGATTAAGACCTGTTGACACACACACACACGCACGCACAAATGGGTGTGCGTTTCAGCAGGTCTGGAAGCCCCTGGGCCAGACATTCTCAGCAGATCCACAGTCAGGACCGAAGCAGGAGAAGGTGTAGAAGGAGCCCCCCCCCCCTCCCTGTCGCCACGGTCACCGATCCCGCCAGAGCGAGCGCTGCCCAGCTTAATCTGTGTCCGCTCATCATGACCGCCTCACCTCCTGCCCGTTAACACTGGCTTTTCTCTGAGTATCTACTCAATCCAATCCATTTCACAGCTGCTGCTTCTGCTCTCTGTCTATCTATCTCTCTCACTCACACACACACACACACACACGCGCGCATGCACACACACACTCACGCCTACACACACACACACGCGCCTACACACACACGCCTACACACACACACACACACACACACACGCATGCACACGTGCATGCAGACACTCACACACATGCATACACACACACACACACACACACGCATGCACACGCGCATGCAGACACTCACACACACGCATACACACACACACACACGCGTACACACACACTCACGCCTACACACACACACGCGCATGCACACGCGCATGCACACACACTCACACACACACGCATGCACACACACACTCATATATGCCTACACACATGCATGCACACACACTCACACAAACCTACACACACGTATGCAAATGCATGCACACACACTCACAGACACACGCATGCACATACACACACGCATGCACACACTCATATCTGCCTACACACACACATGCACACACACACACATGCACACACACTAACACACCTACACACATGTATGCACACACAGTCACACCCTACACACACTCACACACACACGCATGCACACAATCACACGCCTACACACACATATGCACACACACTCACACCCTACACACACTCACACACACACACACGCATGCACACACACTCACACACCTACCCACACACAAACACACACATTCACATACCTACCCACACACATGCACAAACACTCACACACCTACACACACATGCAAACACACTCACATATCTACACACACACACATTCACATGCATGCACACACACACATACATATTCACATGCCTACACACACACAATCACACACACATGCATGCAAACACACTCAGACAGTCACACACACATACACAGCCACATGCCCACACACACACATGCATACGTGCGTACACACACACACATAGATATCCCTACACACACCTCCACACAAATACATACACACTCACTCACACACACACACGCACACGCACAATAATGGCGTCACTTGCCGAATGTAAATTTTGCCCTATGGATATGACAGGCAAATGTTTCTGTTTCCAAAGCAGACAAGATTTAAATAGAGGGAATAATAGGAACATGACAGCAAAAGAATAGAGTAACTGGAACCAGTAATTTCAAATAACGCCACGGAATAGGCATTCACACTCTCAAAGTCAGAGACAAGGGCCTGGATTCCAGATTAAAATGTGTCCTAAACGAGCCTGTGCCATCTAGATCATGATAATATAATAAAGAAGCAAGGAAAATAAATGGCATAATATTGAGTTGAGGTTTTGAATGAGTTTTTATGCTGAAGACAATATCGCTATGCTGCTACTCCACTGCTATTGGATGGTTGAAGATTGTATTTGTGATGTCATTAAGAAGGTGATGTACATTTAAAAAACCACCAATCAGCAGGGAGGAAAAACTCAGCTCCAGTATGAATATTTATTCACTGCCTGCTTATGATTTTTATACTGGAGCACAGGATTGTGGACAGGGTTGCGGGCATCATGGTTTGTATAAGCTGTCTAAGAGAAGTGCCGAAATAACCTAGCCTTGCTCTATGCAATGTTACTACAGGGTGAGGTGATATAGAATCAGGTTCAAAATAATGATATGGTTTGTTTTTCCTATCTAAATGTAATTTGGCTAATTTTGTTATGACTTGATAAGTGTGGATCAATATCAATGACCTGCATAGGTAACGACCTGGACAGTGAACATCAGTCCCGTTCCGATTCGGCCTACAAAAGGAATCAAATCCCACTCCGATGTGCTGTATCGTCCCCCAGCTAGGAGGAACAAGCTAGATCTGTTGACTTGTCAGCCTACCAGCGTGACTCAATCAGTTTGATCCTACCTACCATTCAGTTGGTTTCTGCATCCTGTTCCATATAGTAGTTCTCCATGCTCTGCCAGCTAGCTAAGTAAGCCAGTTAGTCCCTTTACTGATTATCAAAAGTGTGAATTGGGAATATTAATCAAAGCAGGAACATCCCTCTCAATTCTCCTGTTTAAAAATATTTGACTTTACATCAAAGGGATATTTTATAATTTCTCATTTACAAATGGAAAGTAGCTTATACATTTTAATGGCTTAACGAGGGCTATAATAAATAAAAAAATAAAAAAATAAAGATTTCACACTATTTTAAGAGTCTTAAACTTTGACTCACAATAAAAGGCACATCGAGGGAAATTTCAGCAATTCCCCACGTTATATAACCGGACTGTGTTTGGATTGAAGAATACTAGCCCTGGCATTTCATTGCAATACAAAGTAAAGGACGAATGCTGATTGATTCCAGGCCAATATTTGCCAAGAGAGGTTGACCAGAAGCTTTCCCTCGTCACCAATTCATGCATATTTTTATGGAAACAGATGCAGAGTCACTTCAGATGCACATTTGTGCTTGTACAAGTGCACACAAACAACATATTTCAGGGTGTAGCCACATGAGTCTGATTAATTCTGTTTACGGTTTTATTTCCTCCGTCCGCTGGGAACCACTTTGATTCGCCACAAGCATGTCTCACAAGACAGGAAATAAAAAAATAATCATGAAAAAAAAAACCCCAAGTGTCTAAAAAAACGAAAAATAATTCCGATTGTCTCCGGGGAATTTATAGAAATGTAATTTGGAAAGCCAAAGAGGGTGAGCCACTTAATAGGTCTGCGAGGACTGCCGCCATACGTGTGTAAATATTTTCCTGAGTGAACTTGTCTCCAACACATGCGGCAAACACCTGCTCTGAATCCTGGGGAATTCTCTGCCCAAACCTGTGATGTTTTCATCTAAAAATAAATGAAAGCAGGTAAAAAAATGTTCCTCTTTTTGGGCTCAGAAGAGCGGGAGCCGTCCCTCCAATGGGACAGCAGCTGTGGGCTGTCGCCGGGCGGACGGGCAGATGCCGCAGTAATAATGAATGGGACAGTTTCTCCATCACTCAGGCCTCTCACAGTCGTTTAGGCTAATACCTGTAAATACATTTTCACCATCTTCATCTGCTGCCGGCCGTCCCACGGGGAGCGCTCGTTCGCCAGACCTTTGATCCCTAAACGGATTACCGGATACCTGGCTTTTCCAGTAACGGGGGAAGGGGACACGAGAGGATGGTGGGGTGGAGGGGGTGGGGTCTGACGCAATGGGTATAAACCCACCAAAATCTAAATCAAATCTGTGCACGTGAATACATGAACAGCATATCCCATTACTGTTGGTCACCTAAAACGGGGAACTGTGTGTAAACTATGCTTCAAAAGGGCTGCCATTCTTACACAGATCACACATTATGAATGTACATACTGTAAATACCTCAAATTAGAGCTGACAGTCTTCAATCATCCTCATATTTATTGTTTTGTTTCAAATACAATGGCTGGAGTACAGAGCCAAAAAACTAAAATTGGTGTTGCGGTCCAAATTACCCAGGGACTGCCACTGTGTGGTATATATGATATAGACAGTGGCAGTCCACAGAATATCTATACTGTCACTGGTTGCATCTAATGGCAGCAGGTAGGGAGTGAGAGAGGGGCAGGGGATGGAGCAGGTAGGAGTGTGTGCTGAACGTGCTGTGGAGCAGGTAGGAGTGTGTGCTGAACGCGCTGTGGAGCAGGTCGGAGTGTGAGCTGAATGCAGTGTGGAGCGGTTAGGAGCGGGTGCTGAATGCAGTGTGGAGCGGTTAGGAGCGGGAGCTGAATGCAGTGTGGAGCGGTTAGGAGCGGGTGCTGAATGCAGTGTGGAGCGGTTAGGAGCGGGAGCTGAATGCAGTGTGGAGCGGTTAGGAGCGGGAGCTGAATGCAGTGTGGAGCGGTTAGGAGCGGGAGCTGAATGCAGTGTGGAGCGGTTAGGAGCGGGAGCTGAACGCAGTGTGGAGCGGTTAGGAGCGGGAGCTGAATGCAGTGTGGAGCGGTTAGGAGCGGGAGCTGAACGCAGTGTGGAGCAGGTAGGAGCGGGTGCTGAATGCAGTGTGGAGCAGGTAGGAGCGGGTACTGAACACGCTGTGGAGCAGGTAGGAGCGGGAGCTGAACGTGCTGTGGAGCAGGTAGGAGCGGGTACTGAACACGCTGTGGAGCAGGTAGGAGCGGGTACTGAACACGCTGTGGAGCAGGTAGGAGCGGGTACTGAACACAGTGCAGAGCAGGTAGGAGCGGGTACTGAACACAGTGTGGAGCGGTTAGGAGCATGCGCTGAATGCAGTGTGGAGCAGGTAGGAGCGGGAGCTGAACGCGGAGCGCAGAGTGGAGCAGGTAGGAGCGTGCGTGGGATATTAAGCAGTGCGGGCTGTCAGTCAGGCCTCTGCTGGAGAGCACGTATGGCAGAGATAAGTGCGTTTATGGAAACGTAAGCGGCGTGTTATCGCCCCGGTCCAGGTTAGATGGCTGATAAACGCTGCAGCGCCGATAAGACTCACAGTCCTGGCTGTACCTGCACACCTGAGCCGCCCGTCCTCGGGAAATATCAACCCTGCACCGCACTGATTACCGCTCACACCACCACACGCCCCGGGAGCCAATAACACAGTGTGTGTGTGTGTGTGTGTGAGAGTGAGTGTGTGTGTGTGCGTGTGCGTGTGTGCGTGACAGTGAGTGTGTGTGTGTGTGTGTGTGAGAGAGAGAGAGTACATGAGAGACTGTGTGTGTGAGAGAGTATGTGTGTGTGTGAGCGTGTGTGAGAGTGAGTGTGTGTGAGAGTGAGTGTGTGTGTGTGTGAGTGTAAGAGTGTGTGCGTGTGAGAGTGCATGTGTGTGTGTGTGAGTGTGAGTGTAAGAGTGTGTGTGTGTGTGAGAGTGCATGTGTGTGAGTGTGAGTGTAAGAGTGTGTGCGTGTGAGAGTGCATGTGTGTGTGTGTGTGTGTGTGAGTGTGAGTGTAAGAGTGTGTGCTTGTGAGAGTGCATGTGTGTGAGTGTGAGTGTAAGAGTGTGTGCGTGTGAGAGTGCATGTGTGTGTGTGTGTGTGTGTGAGTGTGAGTGTAAGAGTGTGTGCTTGTGAGAGTGCATGTGTGTGAGTGTGAGTGTAAGAGTGTGTGCGTGTGAGAGTGCATGTGTGTGAGTGTGAGTGTAAGTGTAAGAGTGTGTGCGTGTGAGAGTGCATGTGTGTGAGTGTGAGTGTAAGAGTGTGTGCGTGTGAGAGTGCATGTGTGTGCGTGTGTGTACAGAAGGGTACTGGGACAGAACTGCAGCAGGAATGAGAAACATCAGGTTACTCCTCAGCATGGCTCACTGGGAAACAGCCGTCAAAATAAAAAACACAGCGGCTCAAAAAGGTGGCACATTGCAGCGCTAGCAAAAAAACAAAAACAAGAAAACTGAAACACAGGAGAACCACGCAGAGCCTTCTTTTTTTTTTTACCAAGTTTTCTTTTTCAGTTTGCCATTTTGACCCCCCTCCCCTATCGTCTCTCAGACGACGGCCTGCCACCCCCAGGCAGGGAAGAGCGAAGGCTCTGGATTATTTTAAGCTGCGGAGTAAATATGTTAGAGTGGAATACCTTGAAAGCATTTAACCCTCTCAGCCATCCCATCCTTGTTTGCAGACGGGCTTCCAGCGGTGGCCCCTGGGCGCTGGAGCCGGGATGCGGTTTGGAGCCCCTGGGGCCCCCCCTCCTCCTGGAGCGTGGCGAATTAGCCCCCCGTGGCCAGCTTCTCCCCGCTCACGCCGCACAGAGGAGCGCCCTGGCGCGGAGTCGCGGGGGTAGCCCTCGCGTTGGGAGATAGTCGGTCCGCCCGCCACCCCCACCGCCCCACCTCCCTCTGCGACAGCCGCCAGTGGCTGAACGCACACACACACACATCCCTCTGCGACAGCCGCCAGTGGCTGAACGCACGCACACACACACACACACACACACACATCCCGTCACGTCCTGCTTCTGCTCATGTTTCATGTTTCTGGAGTTCGGAATGTAATTTATGGGTGTGACTCTGAAATGGATTCGCACTCACACACACGCTCACACACACACACACAGAGACAGACACTCACACACACACTCGCACACGCACACACACACACACAGAGACAGACACTCACACACACACTCGCACACACACACACAGACACATGGACAGACGCACATACGCATGCACAAGCTGGATTGCTGTCCTTTTTTGCCCAAAATTTGCCAGAAATTCGCAACGGCATGGATCTTAGGCGCTTAAAAAATATTTAATTTGTGTATATTTCTGTGATGCCTACTCGTTTTACACTGGCTTTCATTTTTAAAAATCCAATTTATTGATTTTACAGTTGAATTTTTTCAGTTGACCCTGACAGTTAAATATCCATAATCCATTAAATATAAAAGGCACTGTGAGTTTGGTTGAGCCTAGACACTGCTCTGTCCAGTGGGCTGTCTTGCATTAAGACACGTTGGCAATGTTGATATCCCATGTTCCCCTTATATTAGAACTAGAGCAGTGCATTCGTTCTGAGCATATCCCTTTATAGCATCTACTATCTCTGATTTTGGATACTGGCTGACATTGTAAAATTTAAACAGGATAATCAAGAATAAAAAAAAAAACCTTTCATTAGAACCGGCTATTGTTTGGACAACTGGAGCTAAAATGGGCAGTGTTCTTTTTTTTAAATCACTGAACTGAGAGAGAGAGAGAGAGAGAGAGAGAGAGGGGGAGAGAGAGAGAGGGAGGGAGAGAGAGAGAGAGAGAAACAGAGAGAGACAGAGAGAGAAGGAGACAGAGAGAGAGAGAGAGACAGAGAGAGAGAGAGAAACAGAGAGAGACAGAGAGAGAGAGAAACAGAGAGAGACAGAGAGAGAGGGAGACAGAGAAAGAGGGAGACAGAGAGAGACAGAGAGAGAGAGAGAGAGAGAGAGAGAGAGAGACAGAGACAGAGAGAAACAGAGAGAGACAGAGAGAGACAGAGAGAGAGGGAGACAGAGAGAGAGAGAAACAGAGAGAGACAGAGAGAGAGAGAGAGAGAGAGAGAGAGGGAGACAGAGAGAGAGAGAAACAGAGAGCGACAGAGAGAGACAGAGAGAGAGGGAGACAGAGAGAGAGGGAGACAGAGAGAGAGAGAAACAGAGAGCGACAGAGAGAGACAGAGAGAGAGGGAGACAGAGAGAGAGGGAGACAGAGAGAGAGAGAGAGAGAGAGAGAGAGAGAATAAGTGAAGGCAGTGTGATTCTCAGGGCAAGCCTGCGTAAATCTTTCCCCTCACTGCATTAAAATGGAATTATGCTTCACTGCTCGCTGGTTTATTTTCATGTGCATGCTTGTGTGTGTGTGCAAGCGTGTGTGTGTGTGTGTGCAAGCGTGTGTGTGTCTGTGTGTGTGCGCGGGTGTGTGTATGCTGTTGAGGATGCTTTTCAAAGCAGAAACCTGTTGGCTGTGCAGCCATGCTCTGTGTTTTGGTTTTTGTTGTGACAATCAACCTTTTCTCAGCAGTAAGTGGGACTTGGTGCAGTGCTACACACCCAGAAATAAGGCCTGGATCCACAGCTCCGTACTGCAGGATAGGCTGCGGTGTCGAGTGTGTGCGTGAGTGTGTGTATTAATGTGTGTGGGGGAAAGTGATATTGATGTGAATGTGTATGTGTGTGTGTGTATGTGTGTGGGGGACAGTGATATTGAGTGTGTGTGTGAGTGTGTGTGTGTGTGTGAGTGCGTGTGAGTGTGAGAGTGTTTGTGTGAGTGTGTGTGTGTGTGTGTGTGTGTATGTGTGTGGGGGACAGTGATATTGAGTGTGTGTGAGTGTGTGTGTGTGTGTGTGTGCGTGTGTGTGTGTGTCTGTGCGTATGTGTGTGGGGGACAGTTATATTGAGTGTGTGTGAGTGTGTGTGTGTGTGTGTGTGTGTGTGTATGTGTGTGGAGGACAGTGATATTGAGTGTGTGTGTGTGTGTGTATGTGTGTGTGTGAGTGCGTGTGTGTGCGTGTGAGAGTGTGTGCGTGTGCGTGTATGTGTGTGGGGGACAGTGATATTGAGTGTGTGTGAGTGTGTGTGTGTGTGTGAGTGTGTGAGTGCGTGTGTGTGAGTGTGAGTGTGTGTGTGTGTGTGTGTGTGTGGGTGCAGTCATGACACAAATAGGTGAGGTGACTGCCTCTTGGGGGCGGGTGAGGCCAGATAGCGAAGGTTGGCGGTGACCTGTGGACCAGCTTATCTGGCACGGCTTAAACTTCCAGCGATAACTTTTCAGTGTGTGTGTGTGTGTGTGTGTGCGTGTGTGTCAGAGCGACTCATATCTCCACTCTCTGATACCCTCAGCATGACCTGCATGTAACATACCCACTGCAGGCTCCGTCTCACCCACAAACAAGCCACCTGCAGATTATCTGGGTAATGCGCTTTTTCCCCCCTGTTACTGTCCACCCTCCACCAGCAGCACCTCCTGCCCTCCCCCCCTCGCTAACACACCCCAGGCCAGCTGCCTGACAAAGCTAAGCCCCATATGTCCACAATGGTGTTATTGCTCCAAATCGGGGGAGCGGACATATCTTAATACGGGATCAAATAACATTGTGCATCCTCTGCGTGCGTGTTCTTCTCCTGTTTATTCCAAATTCCGCTGACGGGACTCAGACCCTGGTGGGAAAAGCTGAAAGGTGAGGGTGGTGAGGATTCGGGGGAGTGGGGGTGTTGGAGGGGGGGTGGGCGTTGGTTGGCTACAGAAGGACACAAACTAATTAAGCCAGCCAGCGAGGACATTGCGGCGATATTAAGCGACGTGTTGATCCGTCGCCAATCACAGGAAGGGGGGGGGGCTTAAGAAGGTTATCTCTGCGGGACACTCGTTGGGCAGGGCCGCCCGCGCGTGGCTTTAGCAGAGTGCCCGATCTCGTAATAAAAACCCCGGGGAGGGGAGTGCATTACTGTTTGTTGTCTTAATAGCCTGTTCCCTGGGCTCATCGAGGGCCCATCCCGCGCTCACTGCGAGTCCTCCTACTTGGATTTCACAGAGAGGCTTGTTATTCAACCGGCTACCTTAACACCGCGGAATGTGTAATTAAAACACGAAGGGGAAAAAAACAAATAATCGCCGCCAGGACCCGGCGGCACACGTAGCAGAAAAAATAATATAAATATGATAAAACAGCAGAGGAGAGGGAAATCGGAATCCCCTCCAGGTGTTTTTACTTCCCCACATGCGGCTAAAAAAACCATCAGATGAAATACAGGATTAAATGTAATTAGGCTTCAAAAAAATACATCTTAAAGATCCTAAAGACCTACGGATTATGCTCCTTGTACGAATACGCTAAAATCGCTGCCTCGTCTAAGGAGGCATTTTTGTAAAATTGCGTTAGCATTTTCCGTACTAATTTGTGTCACAGTAGACGATAGAATGGTCACAATGAGGGATGTGGGATCATGGAATCACGGGAGATATGGCAGCCATTTTGAAAGTGCCTGGGAGGACATTTGAGGGATATGAGTTCTGGAGACAATCCTTCGCCCTGATCTCCGGGCCTTGGCTGAAAACCACTCTCAACAAAGTAGGTCAAGTCAAGCCAATCCCGTCTCAAAAACACCAAAAATAAAACAACAAGCCCAAGAAATGAAAAACGACAACAACATCGTCCTCAACAACAACAACAACAACAACAACAGCCAAATTCAGAAATCCTTGGATCTTCTTGGATCAGCCGTGATTAAACACCTAAATTCCACTGATCTGATCCAAGTGGCTGAGCCTGGTCACTGCCCAAAGAAGGCATTGTCTTTGGGGGCGCGGAGTTTAAGAAGAAAGCCCCAGCTAGCCTACATCCGAGTGTCTGTGGCCCTCCAAACGCGCGAGTCTGCGGTATGTAATCCACATAAGACATGAGCTGGGGGGTGCGGTGGAAGCAGCTCGACAGGGGCGAAAACACAAGATTGAAAATTGAAGGGGATGGTGCAGACTGGCAGATGGTTTGTTTCCTGTGGTTTTCGCACAGCGAGGGGCCCTGGGTCACTTCTTTTCTGGAAGATTCCAGGAAAACTACTTCTCTATCATCTCGCTTCTTTCAAAGCCTGCAATTTCTCTGTCCCGGAGACAAAGCAGCCTGCCGGGTACTGCCTCCCATTCTCTCCTCTACTTTTGGCTAAAGGTTCCTCTGAAACCTCCAACGCCTGTCTGAGGAGAGAGAGATGGAGAGGGAGTGAAGTGGAAGATGGAAGGATGGAGATGGAGGGGAAGGGAACGTCTAGGTGCGGTGTCGACCTGGGGCGTCGAGCCCACCTGCGTGGCACTTGACGGAGAGCCCTGGGGAGGCCCTGGGGAGGTGGGGTGGCAGTAGACCCAGCCAGGCCCAGCTGACAGAACCCCTCTGACCCATTTGACAGTGTTCCCCGGGGTAGACCCAGCCAGGCCCAGCTGACAGAACCCCTCGGCCCCATTGGACAGTGTCCCCCCGAGCCGCCGGGAGCAGCCTCCTCCACGACCCCCCCAACGTGCCAACGCCCCGCTCACATTCCAGGACCAGACAGAGCGACTCCGCCAACTGCTCCCGTCCGGCTGCCAAGGCCTTGGCGTGGACAGCGCTGTGGAACTGGCACACCGTCGTGTGGCGGGCGAAACACTGCGAGAGAGAGGGGGGAGAAAGGAACCCAGGCACTAGGCCTGAACAGGAAGGAGATTCCTGGAGCGGGGAGAGAGAGGGGGGAAAGGAACCCAGGCACCAGGCCTGAACAGGAAGGAGAATCCTCATCTGTGAGCCTCACGGGTGTGTATCAGTAAACCCCCGTAACAGGTAGCATATGTGAGTAACCAAGAAATGGTCATAGAAGGAAACAATGCAACTGGAAAGTAGAGAGAGCAGAGGAGGTGAACTTGTATCCTATCTATGAGTTACGTCATATTATGAAGAGCTTGAGTTTTAAAAAGATAAATGATAAACTTTATTCCGATGGTTATTGTTATTGCTTCCAGAATCATCATCGTCGTCGTGATGATATTATCATCTCCGCGGTCGTTAACGGGAGATGACGATTGATCATTCACCCTCCGTCACACTCCCGCCATTACGCAGTGACACCAGTCCAAGAGGAATTGGAACATTCTGTGTGTTTACCGCACACGCCCCCCCCCCCCCCCCAGCCCCCACCCCTACCCACCGCCCACGCAACCCCCCCCTCCTCCCAGTTCCGTGCCTGGGGAGTGTGAGATTGCTATCAGGGTGAGGCCAGGGATTTAATTGATCTTGGTCACAGTTTAATGTGAGCACGGATTAGCGCTTATCGAAGCTAGCGGTTCGGGAGAGAGACAGAGAGACAGAGAGACAGAGAGAGAGAGGGAGGGAGAGATAGAGAGAGGGAGAGAGAGAGAGACAGAGAGCAAGAGAGAGAATGAGAGAGAGAGAGATTTCCCGCTAAGCCATTGCACTCCTTGAAACGGATTCTTGTGCGACCCACATAAAGTGTGTGAGGGGGATGAGGGGGATGAGGGGGGACAGCGTCTCTTAATCCCACTGTCTCTGCGCGATGCGCCCAGGCGAGCGGCTATTTCTGGGCTGCGCGGAGCGCTGGCTCGCTGTTTAATCACCGACTGCTACGCTCCCGCAATTTATGGGACAGCTGCCGCGTTCCGGTGACGTGCCGGTAAAGATCACGGAGTGAACCGCTCCAGCCGCGGGGTGGTCTTCGCCAACGAGAGCGCACGCGACTCCCCCCCCCCGTATCGACAGCCTTTACTTAAACCGCCGCTCAATCAGCCGCGATCGTTGCCTCTCCCGCCGGCCGGAGGGGCTGCTCGATAAAGCACGACCGCCGGAGTGCGGCTCGGTGGACCACATTAATCAGAGAATTACGCAGTTTCAGAAAAAGGGGGGGGCTTGCCAATACCGTGGCCTGCGATTGTACGGAAAGACGATGCCGGAGTTTCCTGCGCCCTCCCAAAGGATTGGTATGGGTACAGTGAAATGTGTTATTTTGGCAGCATACTTAGCGCAGTAAATGAACGGAATAGAAAAGAACTGCAACAGTAACAAAGCCTCGACTCGGTATCATAGAGTTCAGTGGTGCCCGGGTTACCAAGACGCCAATGCTTAGTTGCCATCTACATCATTTCCACCGAAAAGCAACCAAACGGTCTGTGGAAATTACAGAGTGGGCCTTTAAGGCTTTTGGATTTGAGATAGTCCAGACAATCTTTTATTTTAAGGTATTAACATGCATGTATTGTTTTCTGTTTTACAGAAGAATGTATGTGGATCCCTTCCATTTTCAGCAGTCCAAGAGTAGGGCAATTAATAAACTTAAAAGTACATAAAAGCAATAAAGTCTGATATCTGGTTGCCTAGCCCTTAATTCCAATAAATTAATCAAGTTCGTGGCCCATTTATGTCAACAAATGTTTGGTATCTTCTTTGGAAATGCTTCACTGCAGCTGTTTTCTGTTGATCTTTGTTTTAGGGCATCTCAGTCTCCTGCTCAGCATACATGATTTTAATCAAGTCACAGACTTGTCCAGTCCAAGACCTTACCCTTTTTCTCATTGATGAATGCTTTGGTTGTACAGGCAGGGTGTTTGGGGTTATTATCTTGCTGCAGGATGAAGTGCCAGCCAATGAGGCTGGAGGAATTTTCATCAAATTCATCCTACTGCTGCCATCGTCTCAACCATCATTAATAAAGATGAGTGAGCCTGTTCCATAAGCAGCCATACTTGCCCAAACCATGACGCAACCTACTCCATGATTCACAAATGAGCTGGTATGCTTTGTGCCGTTCTTTCCTTTCTCCACACTTTCCGTTTCAGTTTGGTCTCATCTGCCCATAAAACTTTGTTCCAGAACTCGTCTGGCTTTCATCCGTATCGTTGGCGACTTCTTATCTGGCCTTTTGATTCTTGCTGCTGATGAGAGCTTTGCATCTTTCAGTATATTCTCTATAAGTCTGCTCTCCGGATCTTCTGCATGGAGTGGCTCATGATATGCTCAATCCTCCCCTCTAGAGACAGCCAGTGATATCGCTGACCACTGTCTCAGGCTTTTTCTTCACAGCTCTTTGTCTGTAATCAACAGTTGTCTTCCTTGGCCGACCTGTTTAGTTTTGAGTCCAGCAGACTTTCCAAACCGTTGTGCTCGATATACCCACTTTCTGTGCTATCCTCCGTAATGAATTCTTCTGTTCCCTCAGCTTACAGATTAGTTGTTTTTCAGCCACAGTTAGTTCTCTGGTCCTCATGATAGCGTATGCCTCCTGACTCCAAATGCAATCTCCACAGGTGAAAACAAAGGGTAGAACCGAGACTAGTCACCCACTGCTCTTTTATGTGAGAATGATCCATATGGAAGAAAACACCTAAGCAACAATCACTCAACACAAACACAGCTATTTCCATAAAAATGATAAAACATTTACACATGTAAATGTATTTTGTCCCATATTCATATTTTCATCTGGCATAATTATACAGCAAAGACAGAAAATTTCACTTTATCATTGCCATACTTTTGTTGGGCACTATATAGTGGTACCGACTATATAGTGGTACCCAGTCAAAGTCCTCCCTAATATTTTGTTCCAATAACATGGATTTGCTCATTAGCACAATTCTTCAGCCTAGAAGTAGAACTAATTAATGAAATGATCTGGCTGAGTTTGTGGGTGGAATAAACACATGGCATGATTTTTACTATCAGACCCCTTTGACTTCCCACCTCTGCCCGGTAGCCTCCAGACCGAAACGGAATCCAAATGAATGAGAGGTGGGGGGGGAAATGGAAAGTGACATTGTAAAATTCTGCATGAAGATTGATAGAAAAATTGATTCCCCACATTTTGGGAAGTTCTACTTCAAACAAAAAGGCATGTGAAGCAAGGAGGTTTTGCTGAGGCAAATCAATGCTTTTCAAATTGGCTCGGGTGGGAGGCTGGGTGAGAGATACTGAGGAAAGTGAATCTCTTTAGTACTCCTGGCAGTAGCCGCGGACTTTATGGATTCAGTGGAATGCCGTTTGGGCTCGGTCTGAATCCGGTCCATTGATAGCTGAGCTCCATGTCTCGGGGGTGTTTTGGACACATGAAGCACATCCCCACCACTGATTCGTTCCTTCTTCCGCTCTCCTATTCGCTGTCCTCCAGGGGTTTCCCCTCCGCTGACAGCAGGCTATAGTTTAGGAGCTGTTTTTACCGTCTGCCCCTTTCTATCCCTCTCTTCAAATCCCAAGACAACATTCTGCCCCGAGGACATTTGAGAGTCAGAGCCGAGGAACAAGCGAGAACCAGAGAAGAGCGGAAAGCGCGATATGTGCAAAGCAGACCCCCTCAGATTTGGGTCATAAATATGGGCTTGACATTAAATTAACTTGTAAATTGAAAGCATGGGCAGGCAATAGACAGTATTCCTACTATTTCCATTCTGGGCTGAAAAAGCTTCCCTCATCCGGCGTATTTGACTGTGAACGAATTCTTCTTCTTTTTTCCTGATATACTGCGCACTGCATTGCGATTGACAAACTATTGATCTTCAAACGTATGAGCTAATTAAATTAAAACCATTTCATGACTCCCAATGTGAGGCATTAGAGTTTATGGTCCAACACACATGCGTTTATGAATACACAGGGAAAAAAGTCCCACACCCCCTTGACTCACAATAGACCATAAAAACATATTTATGAGAGCATCAAGCCATCCAGCCCCAGCAATGTTTGCCATTTTCTTTTCACTGTATGATTCTATCCATGCATCAAGATTGATTCTGAGAGCTCCCACTGTGTCACCCTCCATAAGAAATATGTATAATTCAACAGCATGTGTTTTTTCCATAAACGTACACTTGTGCTATTACCCGCTGTCAGGAGCAGAATTATCAAGAAAGACAAGGTCCCTGTTCGTGCGTGTGTGCATCTGTGTTCTTATGTGTGTGTGTGTGTGTGTGTGTGTCTATGTTCTTTTGTGTGTGTGTGTGCGTGTGTGAGTTTGTGTGTCTGTGTTCTTGTGTGTGTGTGTGTGTCTGTGTTCTTGTGTGTGTGTGTGTATGTCTGTGTTCTTTTGTGTGTGTGTTTGTGTTTATGTGTTCTTGTGTGTGTGTGTGTGTATCTGTATTCTTGTGTGTGTGTGTGCATCTGTGTTCTTTTGCGTGTGTGTGTCTGTTCTTTTGTGCGTGTGTGTCTGTGTTCTTGTGTGTGTGTGCTCTTGTGCATGTGTGTGCATGTGTGTTATTTTGTGCGTGTGTGTCTGTGTTTTTGTGTGTGTGTGTGTGTCTGTGTTATTTTGTGCGTGTGTGTCTGTGTTCGTGTGTGTGTTCTTGTGTGTGTGAGTGTGTCTGTGTTCTTGTGTGTGTGTGCGTCTGTGTTCTTGTGTGTGTGTGTGTGTGTGTGTGTGTGTGTGCATCTGTGTTCTTGTGTGTGTGTGTGTGTGTGCGTCTGTGTTCCTGTGTGTGTGCGCGTGTGTGTGTGCGTCTGTGTTCTTTTGCGCGCGCGTGTGTGTGTGTGCGTCTGTGTTCTTGTGTGTGTGTGTGTGTGCATCTGTGTTCCTGTGTGTGTGTGTGTGTGTGTGTGCGTGCGTCTGTGTTCCTGTGTGTGTGTGTGCGTCTGTGTTCCTGTGTGTGTGCGTGTGTGCGTCTGTGTTCTTTTGCGCGCGCGTGTGTGTGTGCGTCTGTGTTCTTGTGTGTGTGTGTGCATCTGTGTTCCTGTGTGTGTGTGTGCGTGCGTCTGTGTTCCTGTGTGTGTGTGTGTGTGCGTCTGTGTTCCTGTGTGTGTGCGCGTGTGCGTCTGTGTTCTTTTGCGCGCGTGTGTGTGGGGAGGTGATTGCAGGTTCTTATTCTCTCCACCACATACTGTGTACCCCATGCAGACCTCTTTGTTTGAACTGTATGTTCTCTTGTGCTGGAGAGAGGCTGTGCCGGTGGAGGAGCTTGCTGCAGGGCATTGCCAACCCAACAATCAGCAGCACCGGTGCCGTCTGCCAGGTCTCACCACATCGCTTCTAATGTCCGGAGCAGCCCAGATGCTCCACAATTATGCAGGGCAGCAAAACACACAGAGCACACTGGTCTTTGTACTCCTGCCCACTGGAGAATTCCGAGGGTTTTTGTGCTCGTGTGTGTGTGTGTGTGTGTGTGTGTCTGTGTTCATTCCTGTCAGAACCTCTTTCTCATGGGCTATGGCTGTATGTGTATATGTGTGTGTGTGTATGTGTGTGTGTATGTGTGTGTATGTTCAGTCCTATATATTTAAGTGCATGGTGTTATCTTCATGTATTTGTGTTATGTCTGTGATCATAAGAGCAATATGTGCATAGCTCTTATGATCAGGTCCCCTGTGTGTCCTTTTTAAAATATATCTCCACTAGATGTGTGTGTATGACAGTATGTTTGCATGTGTGGGTTTGCATGTTTACATTTGTGTATGTACTTGTTTCTGTTTGAGAGTATGCTTTTGTTTGTGTCTTTATGTGTGTTAATGTATATGTGTGCATGCGTGTTAGTGTGTGTGTGAGTATACACTAGTGTGTGTGTGAGTGGTTTAGTGTGTGTGCATGTGTGAGTGAGTGGTTTAGTGTGTGTGTGTGTGTGTGTGTGAGTATGCACTAGGGTGTGTATGTGTCAGTGTGTGTGTGAGTGAGTGAGTGGTTTAGTGTGTGTGTGTGTGTGTGTGCATGTGTGTGTGTGAGTGTGAGTGTGTGTGTCTGTGCGTGTGTTAGTGTGTGTGTGTGTGTGTTAGTGAGTGTGTGTGTGCGTGTGTGTGTTAGCGAGTGTGTGTGCGTGTGTGTGGGTGTGCGTGTGTGTATGAGTTTGTGTGTCTGTGTTCTTGTGTGTGTGTGTGCGTGTGTCTGTGTGTGTGTGTTAGTGAGCGTGTGTGTGTGAGTGTGTGTGTCTGAGCATGTGTTAGTGTGTGTGTGAGTGTGTGTGAGTGTGTGTGTCTGAGCATGTGTTAGTGTGTGTGTGTATGTGCGTGTGTGTATGAGTTTGTGTGTCTGTGTTCTTGTGTGTGTGTGTGTGTGTGTGCGTGTGTCTGTGTTAGTGTGTGTGTGTGTGAGTGTGTGTGTGTGTGTGTGTGTGTGGTCGAGCTGACTGAAGCGTGGGTTGAACAGGCCCCTCTGAGGGGCAGCGCTCTGGTTGGTGGAAGCGGTTGTGGAGTGGCTACATCGGCGCGTTTCGCGGGAGCAGATGGCAAAGCAGATGATCCTCGCTCATCTCACTCATGACCGTCCATATTTATTTTATGGTGGCTGGCCCCGAGCTCCCCCAAGTCTATCGCTTCCCCACCAACGCTCAGCAAAGTCACGGCTGTTTTGGAGAGAAAGAGGCGTGAAAACGCCGGAGAGAGAAACACTAGTGCGCCGTAGAAACGCTTTCCCGCGTCAAGGTTCTTAAATAACTTCACATTGATCAAAGAAAACAGCAAATCCATGTGTTGTTCTGAGCTACTGATCATGACTAAGACCTGGGTCGATGGTTGTTGACGTGATTTATTCTTCTTTCCGGGTGCCAATAACAGCAAGGCTCTGATTTGCCAAGCTAGGCATGGAAAAGATGGCTTTGCAGTTTTTCCCTTTGATCTACAGGTTATGCAGAAAGTGATGAACCGTTCTTATGACAAAACCCAGAGAGTGAAATGTATTATTCTGTTTATGAATTTTCCAAAGCTACACAAAACCAAAATGAAGGCAGCCTATTTGTCCAACCCAGTTTGATTCAATCACTGCACTAAAGAAGAAGCGTTTTTTGAAAAACAGTTCTAATAATACAATCGTCCATTTTTCCATTCGTACAATTTCCCTCCGACATCAGACTCATTTCTTTTCCCTCGCCTCACAACATCAAGTTGATGATTTGGTTCATACTCCACCCCCACACCCACACCCACCCAGGCCCAAACCCCACCCCTGCCCCTTCCAGGGCTGTATGAATGTCTGAACACATGCTTTTTTGTCTTACAAGATCTGGCAGCAGTCCTCGACCATAGATGAAATTGAGGTTGATCATAAGATGTGACATGGAGGTTGTCCCCCAGGGCCAGTGGCTGAGTGAGCAACTCAATTAAAAGCAAACTGCCTGAGACAGGGGCAGTCAGGGCCCGTCTCTGTGAGCTGGGGGCCCCCCCTCAGTAAGCCCCCTGCCCCCGCTACGGCCACAGGGCAGGCCAGCCGTTTGTTCCAGCAGCTTTATTTGTGATGATTCACGATGTCTGACAGAACACCCCCCCCCGCCCCCCCGCCTGCCCCTCACCCCGGCCTGGCACATCTGCTTTTCGTCCACCATCATTCGGTGGGGCCCCGGAAGCAACCGCGTTGGGCCCCCTGGGGGCCGTTGATTCACATTCCGACAACACCCCCCCACCCCCCCCATTCGCCTGCAGCCATCAGAGGGGGGCAGCGTATCGACTCGCTGTATCGATCCGCCGCCCACTTTCGACAGTACTTACGGCTTTGATAACCGACAGACGCGCTCGTTCCGCTGGACTCCACTGGCGAGGCAAGAGCTGATAACAGCCGTGTGACAAGGAGAAAAAGGCCCCGATAATGGTGCCATGGGGGACGCCAGTTTCCTCGTACCAGACCCACTCAAACGCAAACATCAATCACCGCACTTTCACCGCAGCCCCCAGGAGCTCAGGGATTGGCTCACACAGCGCTCAGGGATTGGCTCACATACGGGGCTCAGGGATTGGCTCACACACAGGGCTCAGGGACTGGCTCACACACGGGGCTCTGGGATTGGCTCACACACGGGGCTCAGGGATTGGCTCACACACGGGGCTCAGGGATTGGCTCACACACTGGGCTCAGGGATTGGCTCGCGGCGGATACAGTGGCCACAGCCAGCTCTCGCGGACGAGAGAGACGTCCACGCCGCGTTTCCCACTGCGAGACATCGTGCTCCTGTTCCCGTCACACCAAAGAGCAGAGAGCCGGGGGGGGTCAGAAGCTGCTTTGTGACAGTCTGCTGAGAACAAAGCTGAGCAGACATTAAGTAATACAACCCCGGCTGACATATTGAGGTCAGTGTCACCCGTTCTCAACTTCCCCGGCTGCGCTCACCAGCCACTTCATTACAGGGAGGAGGGAACCGCGCAAGTTTCTATCGAAATGTAACCAAACGACTGGAGATATGAGCCCCGGAACGTGCCGCTAAACGAGAAAAGGGAACTAGCTCGCACACAGGCCTGAAATTGAGACCTCGTCTGACGGCAGTGCCTGGCACCGACCCTGCCTTCCACCGCCGGGGTCACGCAGACGAGGGGAAGACAGGGGGCGAAGCTGGGACTTTGGCCATCAAAAGCTGTCATATTCCAGAGCGCAGTGTGGAACAGAGGTGGCCGAGGGAGACAGCTGCTAGCGAAGAGTGTCCCGTGACACACGGAGGAAGGGAGGCGGGGACTAGGGTGCAGGAGGAGGGGGTGGGAGGAGGAGGGGGTAGGGGGTAGGGTGGAGGAGGGGGTGGAGGAGAAGGAGGGGGTAGGGGGTAGGGTGGAGGAGGAGGTAGGAGGCTAGGTAAGGACAGGAATCCAAGTTGCTCAGAGGGACCTCAGACTTGTCAAGCGTAAGCGCTGTCGAGCAGGGACGCATGTGACAGCATGTGTCACACCCAGGGTGAGACACGCTGTCCCCTGTCTAAGCGCACATTACAATAATCACCCGCCTCTCCACAGCACAGATCCCGTTCTGAGACAGCGGTAACCAAAACTGCCCACCAACACCTGCTCTCCCTGGGCTGGGGTGCACTCCTGGTCAAACCACGGGGTTCAATTAAATGACATCTATAAGTATATTAATGGTTAGGGGGAAAAAAAGACAAAGTTGTCGGCAGACCTGTATTCCTTTTGAATACATTTCTGAATTTAACTGTACCTGCCAGGTGTATTGGAACAAATGAATGATCTGCTCCTCCTTGCAGGCTCAAATGCACCAGGCAAGATCAATTGAGCACAGAAAAGTATTTGAATCCAAAACAAATACTACTTAAACCCTGGTCTGGTTGCAGGCCTATTAGACTAGGCTGGGAGAGGACACGATTGTTTATGAATGACCTGCGCTGGCTAAACGACCACAGACGTGTTGTTGATAACTGTCAGGTGTGACAAAACTCAATCAGCACAAACCAGCATGCTGACAAGATCACAGAAGAAGAGTAAAATTACCAACAGCCCAGCCAGGGTCAAAGGCCAGAGAGCACAAACTGGCTCTGATTGGTTCTGATTGGCTCTGATTGGTTCTGATTGGCTCTGAGCAGCTCTGATTGGCTCTGTACATTTGGATTCCAGGGACGTGCTCCTGCCGTATTGTCCTCTCGTTAGCGGCGAGGGCAGGTGTGATCTGCGCCAGGTGGGCCGAACGCTGAGCTGTCGTCTGGAGAAGGGAGATCTGAGATCAGAGGTGACTTCCACAGCTGACGCCCTCCCGGGGAGCCTCTTTTCAAAGGGCCCCAGCGATCAGGGGCCAACCCGGGGCCCGGATTACACGGGCGCTTTGATGTGCGCGCTGATCTGAGATGACAGGACACGGGGGCCTGATGACCACACTTATTGGACGCTTTCGTTTGTCCCCTCCCCCCCACGGGGCTTGATTTAATCGGACCCACGAGGGGAGTTCAGCTAAACCCACATTAGCCCTGGTCAAAGAGGATCCACACGCGGGGGGGGGGGAATTCATCAAGGACCCCAGCCTCCTCCTCCTGAGCTGGCGTACGGCTGTCCGTCTAACTGCCGCGGTATCCGCGGAAACGGGGCGGCGCGTCCGCGGGAACGGAATAACTCCGCCGGCCCGATGACGGCGGCCCGTGTTCGTTTAAAGAGCGCGAGCCGACGGCTAGCCGCGCAGCGCGTCTGTCAGAGCGCATTACGCCCTCTCCTCTCCCCCCTCCCTCCCGCAGAGGGCAGAGAGCCGGGGCCCCCTCACCGCGGCTCTGGCCCGGCTCTCAGCCGTAATATTTACAGCGCGCAGTCGCCCCGCACTCCCTCGCGCCCCCACCCGGCTGTACGCGCTTCAGACCGCATTCCGCCGGGGCGCTAATCAATCAAATTTCACTTTAATCAGCGCCTAACCCCCCCCCCCCGCCCGCCACCCCCTCGCTGCCCCGCAGCCATCCGGGGCAAAGTAAACGAAGCAAACGAGATGTTGATACAGGAAGTCTGCGCATGAAGTCGCGGGTAAACGCTGATTAGGGGGGGTCGTTTCGGCTGAGCTAAAACACACACCGGCCCTCGCACGCGTCCGTCGCCGTCACGGTGTGTGTAACAAGGCCAGGCCTAATCTCGCTGACTTTTATAAACATTTACACACAGCCAGCCCACAGACATGACACGAGTGCAGAAAGGGAGGCAATAAATATGGAAAGCACGAACCTGACACGCTAATCCGAAGTGAAGATAAACTGTTTGGACCGTGTATTTATTTCTCTTTAACCGCTTCTTAATCAGGAACCACAGCCGGGAACCTGTTCTCATATACAATAACACCCCGGCAATATTCTTCCTGACAGGGAATCCAGTGAACGCACTAATTAAAAGCTCAGATATTATCGAGCAGATAGATAGCTGACACGTTATTCACAATACACAGCGTACGCTTGATACATCTTTAAACTGCACAAAGCACATCAGGACAGGACATCCGCCGTTAAGCACTTAAACAGTCGCGGGGAAAAAGGGGCTATTTACTTTCCGACTCTTGTGTAGTTGGTTTCTGTGTCTCGAGGCAAGTTATAAAGCAAGTTAGTTTTAGGCGCGTTGTTGGTTCTAGTCTCGAGTTTCAGCAAACAGGAGTTCTTGGCACGGGTGAGGCGGAGGAGAGAAGGGAATCTTCTTATTACAAGACATCTGGTCCATTGAAAGCGAGAGCCAAAAGAATGAGACGCTATACTACTCACGCCCTTCAAGCACCAGAAACTCCCTCCTGCAATTTCACAAGCTCCATTGCATCTAAGAAATTGATTCCTTTCGCAGCGGCATAAGTCATATCTTACAGCCAGATTTAGAAATGAAACAGCCATGAGGATATCGTAAATTTGCCGACTGCACACTCGACAAAAGGCAAAATACAGGACGTTTCAGTTATGCATTTTGGTGTAATTATTATTAATATGATTATTTCTCCCACGAAGTCCCTGCTCCTGCCATTCTGACCCTCTCTCGTTCCTGATCCGGAGTACCTAGTTAGCATTCATTTATTCTCGTCGCATAAACGTTCATGTGATTGTTTATCAGATACAATCCGTTTTACATTAGTCGGGCCCCGTCCTCATTTTAATTCACAGAGCCCTTAATTTTTTGCACGCCGCACTTAATACAACATACATTTGCTGGAACAGTTTTACCCTTCAGCAATCTGCTCTACCTGCTCTCTCCTCCTGTGGAACACCCAGCTGTATAAATGGGTTCCAGAAATTTGTAAGCCACTTGGGATGAGAGCCAGCGCCAAAAGAATGAATAATAATACTAATATTTACATAAGGGCTGAACTGCTTTTTTTCCCAGGGTACTGTACAAGGGACGACTTATATGGAAGAAAATGGGGGAAAAAACGGCCTTGACCAGGCACAGGAGCCGTGTGGCGTGCTGTTGTGGCGTGCTTTCGCGGCGGAATGCGGCCGTTGCCACGGTGGCGTAAGTGTAATTAAATGACGGGAGTAAGTGGAGCGGGTCCTGGAGGAAATGAGCAGACGCCGCGTCTCGGTGTGACGAAACAGGGGAGTTCCTGTGGGTCACTCCGGCTAATCAGGGACCGGAATTCTCCGAAGGAAATCGCGGCGCGGAGAAAACAGCGCAGGGAGGAGCGGGAGGAAGGATAGCGCGGCCAGACGAGGCGAGGCGACCTAAGCGCCAGAGCGGATGAAGGACGCAGTGCTGAAATACGCGGGAAGGAAGACCCTGTCAAACGCGAACCGGCTATAAATAGCAACGGGATTATAGAGCGAAGAAAATAGTATCGTCCTCTTCTGCGCCAAAACGAAAATGCACAAGCCAACATTTTTTGACGCTTCGTGGAACGGAAAAAACAACATGTCATTTATTTACTTATTTATTTATTAAGAGCTTTTAATTTCAAGCCCTTTATCGTTTGTTTTCAGGAAAGGTATTCATAGCTAAACTTACATGTAAATGGTATGATTATTAAGCATTATAAAAGAAAACACCCTTCACTTGAGTTCTCACTCGAAATTCTACATGACAGTGCGCGTTAAATAGGATGAGGGCAGTCAACGAGCCCAGCTTCGACTTTGATCATTCCAGCACCGCGCTTGCCGTTGACGTAAGTGCAATCGGCTCCCGCGTCTTCCGAAGCGCGGGGGTCTGGGATCCGCAGGAAGCCAGCCCGCCGTACTGTGCGTCTTTAGTCGCAGTCTGTTTTGCTGGCCTCTCACCTGCGCTGAAAAGCAAAGGCAGATGCCCATCCCCGCAGCGGCAATAACGACGCGATGACTCAGGAGAGGAAACCACTCCTCCAGTTATTTAAAAATAAAACAAGGGAATGATTTTAAAAAGTCAAGTCTTGAAGGTCACACCTCCCCCAGCACTCCCCCGCCCCCCCCCCCCCCCTTAGCTGGAATTTTTTTGTCATTCTGAAAACGCCTCAGCCTGCCTTTCATTCCTGCCAAGACTTGGAGCAGGAAACAAGAGCCCCGAACACGGAGGGTCAGGCAAGCGGGAGCGTCTGCTGAGACCCAGGGCTTCGTGGAGGCGAGTGTAAGGGTCAGCGAAGGCGCGGACCGGCTCTCCAAAGTTCAAAACAACATGTCCGCCCCTGCCGTGCCTGCGGTGGCTGGAGGTTTGGTGAGAGGGAAAGTGTCCCTTGACCCCCTGAAACAGATGACTAAAAATAGCCATTTTTTTCCCTTTCTCTCACTCTCTCCCGCTCTTCTTTCCTCCTGTTCTCCAGCCCACAGGACACAGGGGGTTTTGTGCTTTCTCTCCCTCCCACCACCGCTCCTGTCAGCAGCTGTGAGACTGACCTGCTCTTTTTCTTTCAGGGAGGGGGGGGGGGGTGGGTGAGAAGACAGGGAGACATTTTGAGTGAGAGGCCAAGGTGCCGGCGATGTCCTCCCATCATGCACTATCATGCCCAGTTCGGCACCTCCCTCGCCCGCTGCATAGCACCTGTTAAGAGGTGTCGGCGTTACCCGTCAACTTTTGATGAGCTTGTTTTGTGTGTTTGAGGTCAGGGTTGGAAAACAGATGTCTCTGTGTTCTGTCTACTGCGGAATACATTTCAGACACTTCACGGATATTCAATGAGAAGAAGAGAGATTGAATGATCCAGTGTTGGCTGAGACAAACGAGTTGGGCTCTGACCAATATCATTTCACCAACCAGTGCTCATTTTAGAAGAGAGATCATTGGTTTGTTACCTTGCCTATTTAAGCGTGAGTTTGGCCAGGGAATGCTTTATGGATTAAGTCAGGAGTTTCCTTTCGGAACAGGGCCGTGTTTATTGACAAAACACTGTTTTTATTTGGAATTTTATTCCCATAATTCTTTTACTTAAAAATATTTATTCATGATGTATTTTGTCAGCTGGGTCTGTTTGCAATTTGCAATGTTGAATCATTTAATTGTGCTCCTTACTGGCTTAATTTGCATGTTTATTTAACCACTGTCACTTCAATGTTAATGTGAATTAAATTAAGGTAATAGCTACTTCATATTAAATGTTTGCTTGGTCAAATAATTAAACACAAAAAAAACATTACTGTATGTAGTATTACATTTGTTGCCTATAGCAAGTAATCGCTCCCACGTTGAAGTAGACCTCTGGATGCTCGGTGACTGCAGGCAGGATCAGATTTTGGTTGAATTATGGTTTGAAAGATGACGGACAGGGCCGCATAGGGGAAGGGTTTAGTTTGAGGTTAAACTGACAGACAGCCCAGATTTGGCTTCAGCATTTAGGATTAGCAGTGGGATTTGCATTTGTATATAAATTGCGAGGAAGTAGTTGAATGTGTACATCGTTCTCATGGAGAATTAAGAAGTATTAGGACTCTATGACCTTCACCTGACACTGTTATTAACATCAATCCAGGAATGTCTTTCCCAAGCTCTGGATACGAGACATACGAGAACATGCAAGCATGCATGCACGCATACAGACAGGCACACAGACACACAAACATGCACGTACATGCAAGAATAAATGCATGCACAGACGCACACACACCACACATGCACACACTCATACATGCACAGAAACACACACACACATACACACACCCGCACACACACACACATATCTACACACAAACACACACACATGCACACACACATGCAGGCACACACGCGCACACACACACATACCCACACACGCACACACACACATATATACACACGAACACACACACATGCACACACACAGGCACACATACCCAAACACGCACACACATGCATATATACACACAAACACACACACACATGCACGCACACACACATGCACGCACACACACACACACGCACACACAAGCACACACACACACACATATATACACACACACACGCACACACACACACACGCTGCAGAGACCCCGGCGTAAATGTAGCTTTTCTTGCGATCAGCATCCACAGCTGCAGTGGAGTCTCAGCTCCTTCCTCCCCCAGTCTTACATAAACCCTCTGTGACATTCGCCTTTTGCGCTAAGACGACTTGACAAATAAGTGATGACCGTTCACATTTTTAATTTAGGAGGCTGATGAAAAATTAACTGCCACGACGCAAGACTGCGATTCCAAACGGTCTCACCCCTTCCCGAACAAATTTGTGTTTTTTTTCCCTCTCTCACAACTCGTTATCTGCCTGAGGCTAACCACCCAGATCACCAGTCAGGCAGGCTGGGGGGTGAAGGGGGGTCGAGCGAGAGTGCCAAATTCCACGGAAGAGGGGAAAAAAAAGATGTTTGGTGAGAGAAAGGCAGGAAACCAGGGGGTCTTTTTTGGGGAGTCCTGGGTCCCAATCCAAGGCACCGCCACCACTCCAGTCCTCTGCCGGTCCCCACTCAGCATAATGCCTCCTGAAAGGTATCTAACTATTAATAGAGTTCGCACAGAGCCGCAGTCATTGGGACTGCCTGGCAGCGCTGTGACTAAGTGGAACTGATGTCTCCAGTGACAAGCGCCCGTGTCGCTGTCAGGGCGGACACACAGACGCACCGCATACATTATGGACACTTCCCCTGTTGTCCGCCCTCCTGGACCGAGCTCCAGCTGCCTCCCTGCGCATTCCTAATGAGGGCACTGCTTTTCCCAGGCCTGGATTCAGCGCTCTTATTTTGAAGATTACACACCCGCCAGCTCGGGCATCCAATGCTCTGCCCCTGCCTTGGGCACCCTCGTTCACGTGCGCCTCCAGGGCACGCCGGCAACGAAGGCTGTGAAGATGCTTGACATTAAAAGGAGTCTTTTTTTTGGGGGGGGGGTTTTTGGTTGAAGGGAAGTTTCTAACTCCACTGACATGTTCACATCCGAGATAATGCTTTGTACTCATTCATTTTTTCCCCCAGAATCCCCTTCAACTTGAAAACATCCTACAATATTTCATCATCCTTCCTGTTTCTTCGGTGGAAAACAAACCCCAACGCCCGCACCTCTCAGACAGCTGTTCTTCATTAATTTTTCTCCAGCGCAGCTGTGTATGTAAATAATCCATGGTCTCTGCTGTCAGAGGGTGGATCTGGGCATATTGTCTGCGGGCTGTGTGTGTGAGTCCCCTCTCCTATGCCAGCAACATCGTCTCATCAAACGCGCCCGGCGCCTCCAATCACAGCCGGACGGATCCAGTACAAGCGCAAAAACAACCCGCCAAACGTTTCACGCTGATAGGGTCGCCCCGAGCCACGGTCCCCTCGGCGCGCGTCGCCCGCCGGTCCCGCACGGGCGGAACGATGACCTTTTCGGCGGGAAACGCTCGCCTATCCTGATTGAATTTTCTTCTTCTCCCCCTCTCCCTCTCTCGGCGCTCGAACACCTTGGCGCTGAAGTGGCGTTTAACGAACACAGTCGCGACCTTCAGAACCCGCCGGCCCTCCTCCGGGGGGGGGCGGACGGCAGGCCGGCCACCGACGAGCCGACCGCGATAAAAAACAAAACAACACAAACCGGCGTGAGAGCCGGAGAGGAACGGGAGAGGTACAGACCCTAATAATGATCGGGGGGCCCTGGCCTGACGCGGGATGGGAAGTGACAGCGGACAAGTCATCCATTATTCATGGCCGTGTCGAGGCGCTTATTTATTCCTCTCCCCGCCGCGCGCAGTGAAGGATCATGGCACGAGACAAACAGCGCCGGCCGCGGTCCAATCCCCCGCGCCGCGGGGCCGCGGGGCCCTCCGCTGGAGGACGACCCGCCTCCCCGGCACACATCTGCGGCCCGCGGTCCCTCTCTGATCTGGAGGAGTGCCGAAACGCTGTCCATCTTTAATGCATGCCTCAAATCCAATAAGGGAGAGCCGGGGCCGGGCCCTGACAGTGACGGGAAGCAGTGCCGATTGAAAAGCGCCAGTACGCCGCCCGCTCCTCACTCCTGAAGGCCGTCAAGGTTTGGGGATGGGGAGGGGGGGCGGGGGGGGGGGGGGAACCTGAGCCTCTGATCCGAGGCGCAAAGGGGGTTCTTCAGAATGTCGAGGAGGTGACATCACCCGAGTTGGCGGTGTACATGTGTCTTCCCGTGCCATTCGAGTAGCTGCCGGGATGAGGGTCACTCTCCTGAACCTTGTGCTTGGAAATGCTGCTCCGTCCCGCTCGCCGTAGAGCGTGTGTCTCATGTATACCGGGCCAGCTGCAGATGGTAACGTATGGACAATAAATATAGCCCACGCTAATTTACCACATAGGCCCATCTCGGTCACGTGACTGAAATCCACACGCGATCAAAAGCACAGATGGAACCGGAATTCTTAACCTCACCTTGACCTGCCGGAAGAGAATCCCTCAAACTATATCCCCAGAGAGGCTAATGTTACAGAACGAGAGGTTTTGAGGAGTGGTACCAATTTCGTTTTGATATCGAGATGGAAGACCCACCGTTGACAGAAGCCTACAAATAGTCAAGGAATCTATACGAGGTCCAAAGGGCACGGTGCGGCCATATTTCCCCCGTTGATCAGAAACAGAGAGACTGAGACTGTATGTATTTAGAGTCTTGCATCGACCGCATATTTGCAATATATTGCAAATACACAGCCTTTTTGGAACCACAATGACACATACCTGCATATGTAACAGTAATATATTTTATATCCAGTATATCGTAGCATCTGAGTCGCAATAATCTGCGTAGTTGTCCATATTTAGCATACCTTTTTCAAAAAAAATTTTATCTTGATCGTATATCTTTTTCGTATATTGCTGGTTACCCGGTTTTCAGTGGATGAGATCATAGCCCAGGCGAAGAGGGGGTAAGAGCGTGGCAGGTGCGGTGCGCCGCCTGAAGAGCTGACGCTGGGTGAATTACGGCCCTGTAGAGGGGCCTCGGCGAACGCAGCTCAACACCGCACTCAATATCTCAATTACAGTAAGAGCCGTTGTAATGCTCCCCGCCACCGTCAGCGCCAGAGACCCATAACCGCTATACCCTCACCAGTCCTCAACCGCATCGCTCCATCATCATCCAGCGCGAACGTCGTAGCGCGAGAGCCGCTAAGCCCGATCCCAGCCCTGCCGCGCCGCGCTCGTTCTCCCGACCGCCGAGTGAAACACGCGCAGGCCGAGGAAAAGCTGCGCGCGGTTTTTCTGGCTTAGTTCCACAGAGCAGAGATCTCCGACCTGGGGTCCAGTCACATACACAGGTCTTTGGACAAACGAAACACCCCCCCCGCTGGCTTTAAAAATCCCATACTTCATAAATTCCATTTTTACAGAGATTTCAATACAATAACCCTTGACTGATATATGTGTCCTTTGTAATATTGCAATCATGGTACTCTATAAAATATTTAGATCCATAATACAGTATAATACAGTGGTATTACGATTGGAGGTTTTAAATTACCGCTGCCTTGTGGTCTGTTGTGGATGTTGGTTAAAGGTGCCAAGTCTGAAATCCGCAAAAAAAAAATATATTGTATGAATAAATAATTTAACAATTTAATAAATAAACTACCATTCCTAAGTTTATTAGGATTTGATACCTTTATTCAGGCATACTGAATGATCTGGGTAACAATTCTACTAATAATCAATTAAAAACGAATTATCTTTTGGTGCTTCCACATTTCCCGGGCCACTCTGGTGCAACATATTGTAGGGCAGAAAACAAAAAAAAATTAATGTAAAACTTTCATGAATTAAAAAGAAGATTTTCCCTTTCTAATATTAGCTAATGCATTTTAACTTAAACGCTAAAGTCAAACATTTGTCCAATGATGTGAATACTTATCTGTTTATACTGTGATTCTGCTTTATCTATGATACGCCCACAAGAAAGACCTAATTGCAATCTACACTAAATCCTCACCAGCATTCACAGACGGTGATGTTTTCTTTTTAATTGACCCCGGGTCAAATGAGGACTGAGATAATATTTTGTTAGATTATTCTCATTTCCCTGGAATTGCATTTCCATAAAACTTGACTTCATGCCTTATTTATAACCCTTCTTAGAATTACCATGCAAACGACATCTTAACTGTCACCCTTTCTTCCCCTGGAACAGTTTAGTAAATATCAAACTGTATTCATTATTAATAAACTAATAGCCAAAAACCCTCATCATATGCATATATATTTATATTCGATACTCAGTGACCACTTTATTAGGCAGACCTGTACACCAGCTCACTAATGCAAATATCGAATCAGCCAATCATGTGGCAGCAAGTCAATGCATAAAAGCACGCAGACAAGGTCAAGAGGTTCAGTTGTTGTTCAGACCAAACATATGGGGGAGAAATGTGAATCTAGTGCGTTGTTAAGGAGAGAGATCAGAGGATAATGGCTGGACTGGTTTAAGCAGACAAGAAGGTATTAACCGACAATAACTCAAATAACCATGCATTAGAGCAGTGCTACACTTGAATGAAAATTGATTTGAATAGGAACCCTGTGATTCCATAGAAGAACCATATCTCAACACAGGGATCTTTGTCGGCCAAAATAGTTATTTGTATTTGGGAGTTCACACTTCAGACCTATGACATAAGGTTCCATAAAGAACTAAAAAGGGTTCCCCTATGGAACCAAGCCAAATAACCTTTTTTTTCTAAGAGTGTGTATGCAGTAGAGCGTCTCTGAACACCTTGAAGTGGAACACAGCAGCAGAAGTCGAAAAAATAAGTCTAATAAATACCTAATAAAGAGTATAATATGCACAGACACAAATACACATTGTAGCCTCTCAAAAGCTCGTTTGGCACGAAGCCGGCCAAAGTGATTTAACATGCGTTGAATATTAATCTAATTAGGAAATGTTTGCCTTTATTAGCGGGCGCGAGCCTTTCCACTTCTTGAAAGAAACAGCAATTCAAACGTCTAACACAACTTGTCAAGATGTGACAGACTTCACACAAATGGTGTTGATGTTTACTGTGTTGGCACAGCTGGTGATCCCCCCTCCCCCCAAACCCTGTCGTTAAGGGACAGACCTTCTTCCACCCCCCCGTCTCACAGGCACCCCTGTTGGCAGGTAAATGGACGCGGCATCTGCGGCGGTTCCAAGCTGGCATTTACTCAAGCTGTTTTTTACATCAACATATGTTTGTAAGCAGGCAAGGCCACTTTTTGCGCTGCTCAAACAGCAGTAAAACTTACGAGGGACAATAAAGCGGCGACTCCCTTTACAGCGTAGTCTAACTTGTGTCTGTCTGGGGAGATAGTGAAACCGCAACCTAATTTTAGTAACTTATTGGTAGGTATGTTTTAAGAGTAGACACAGCCTACGTTCGAAAGGATTGAAACTATATAGACTCTAAACCTCGTTCTCAAACTCCGTCCTGTGGACCCGTGTGTATGCTAATTATGGCTCAATTTTCAGAGCTCAGTTAAGGTTGTTGAACACATATGTTTCAGTTCTTTCATTTGTTCCAAAAACGTATAAACACAATGCAGGTTTGGCTCGTTGTCATTAACTTTGTCCTTGAATTCTTCATTAGGCTGTCTACCAAACGGTTCGTTTTAGTGGCCACGTGTCCAAACGTTCACCGGTTAGGAGTCTATTGATTCGCCTCAATCTTTAATTTGATCAGTTAAACTTGTTTTAAGCCCTAACTCTTTTTATGTCATCGTTTGCAATACAACACAAACACACGTGTTTTCACATAATGTGGGTTAAGAAGGTAAACAATCCCTCAAAACATGACCAAGTGGCCAAATTCAGAAAGCATCTGCGAATGTAATTGTCGTGGGAACGAACCACAGCATTCGGGGTCCCCATGAATGAGTTTGGGAACCATTACTCCAAATAAACTAGTTATATGAAATAGCCTACAAACATCTCACATTCCCAAATTGTCCAATAGCGCCCCTTTATACAGCAAAGAGATTAGGCTAGCTATACTTTTAACAGTCCTCTTTTGGGTCTTTTTAAGTATAGTATTCTTTGCTGAAACTGAAATTGACAGAAAACAAGATTCAGTGTTTACTTCGGCCTTAAACTATGCGAGTGACGTTTTAAAACAGTTTTTTGTGGATCACTGAATGTTTGAAGTCAAGCGATTGGTTATTGTTTGTTCCAGTGGCCAAATGGCCCTAAATCACAATTCGTAACGTTTAAGTTATTATAGGCTACTGTGGTTGTTTAGCCTGGATGAAGATATGTACCCTTTGGCGGTCCTTGCTGACTGCCACTGGAGGGATAAACTAAGGAAACGCCACTAATGTCACTAATGAACGGATTCAGCAAAGCAACAGTAGGCTATAACTTCCGTTCCCTGTGGAGAAACGGCCAGACGGGAGCGATGGCATGGGGGTTTTATTTATTTTTTTCATTACTGCCTAATCAAACCTCCTTCTGCAGGCAAAAGAAAAAAAGGGAAATATACCATTTAGCATAGGCTATCTTTTCATATAAGCTACGCTTGCCGAAATAATTCCAGTTTTCCCGGTTTTCGGTTTTATATAGGCCTAGTAGGCTACTTGACGCTATCATTTCGGCTATATTAGTTTTTTATAATGCGACAAAGATTTGAGTTATGTGAGCACACACGTTACGTCACCAAGATGAGATCCTATATTGCAACTGACCGTGTAACATAAAGGATTTATTATTTTCATAAAGAACAACATTTGTTCTTGCCGTTCCATTCTTTCTAAGGGACAACTTCAACAATCAAGGACCTATTGATCCACTGTTGACTGGCATATGAAACATTTGGTATTGGTACATTGGTTCAAGAGTGCAAACAAGGGTGTGCAGTCATATAGTAGTTTATTATCCTCCGTCTTCCACAATAAAAAAACTACAGAAAATCACAAACATACTCAAGCGCTGATAACTGCATTTTCACTCAGCAGGCCAATCTAAACACCGCGGTCCCCTCAAATTCTCATTTATATTTTGACCAATAGTCGTTCCCCGGGGGCGGTGGCCAACGGACCCCTTTTCTGAAGCTATTTTGAATGAGAAAGTGGATTAAGCCACATCCCCTTTTTAGTTTTTTGACATGTCTACATCCACAGGATCCGAAGCAGATGATTGTCAGTGAGGATTATCTCCCTAGCAGGCCGTTACGAGAGAGAGAGAGAGAGAGAGAGAGAGAGAGAGAGAGAGAGAGAGAGAGAGAGAGAGAGAGAGAGAGAAGGGGAGAAAGAGCGAATTGTATGTAACGAGGGAGAGAGAGAGAGAGAGAGAGAGAGAGAGAGAGAGAGAGAGAGAGAGAGAGAGAGCGAGAGAGAGAGAGAGAGACCACAAGGTTCAACTTCGGAGAGATTTTCACAGAAACAGCGCAACTGAGGCGGAGGGAGGCAAAGCGCTGTTCAGCACCCCGCTACATTTCTGAAGGAACAGGTTGGACTGTTGCGAGGAAAACCTACAGGAAAAAACACAACATCTAAATTCCCGGGCCATTCTAATCACGAGGGTTTGAGGACTTCTGCGGAAGCAGACATTTATAGCTACATTGACGGGTATTGAGATACGCAAAATATCTTCTATCTTCTTTTTTTATATTTACATTTTTAAAGAGGACAGAGACAGAATATATCAAAATCCAGAGTGACTACGGAATACAACGAACGAGGCAGACACATTTGGAAAAGTTGTTACCTGCTGCAGTTACGGAGGAAATTATCACCAATTTACTGAAAGACTTTCACACCGCTACCGTCCTTGTTATCGACAAAAACAAAAGTATAATCTGAAGTAGCTACTGCCCGTTTACCTTACACGGAGGGTAACTGCAATGCTCTGTGCCGTGCAGTAACTAGCAGGCTACTTTCACACCAGTCGCATAGAAAGAGCAAGTCAGTCTAACGTACTTTCGTGGTGGACGGAACCAACGGGACCACAGGAGCTGCAGAAAATGATTGCGCTTTATCTTTTCCTTTGCCTTATGGAAGCAGGTAAGGAAACCCGTTTGATTTACATTTCAAGTGTATGCAATGCGATGTTATTTGTGTTTAAAAAGCTATGAGGTGCCGAGCTTTCACTACCAGACGCGCTGCGTCAAACCAATTGCGACGTGCTAAAGAGATACTGTTCTACGGGGTAGGTGCTTTCAATCTCAGATGCTCTTCAGCAATACGACCGAGTAGCTATCTCATACTTACGGATGGCTGTTGGTCAAAAGTTAAGGCACGCAGATGCTCCCAGAAGGATGCATATTTAGAGCACTTATAGGTTAGGTGTCACTGCGCCAAAATTGACGGAAAAGAGGAAGGATCTGTGTACGGAAGCAAATGTTAAATGTTGTTTATGATAGAACTGGAGTTTGTGCTTTTAAAATAACATTTAACGAGGTTTACTTCGTGTTTCGGTATTATGCACAAATATGCCTGTCCACTTTGCTTATTATTATTATTATTATTATTATTATTATTATTATGATTATTATTACTATTGTTGTTGTTGTCGGCACTGCTAGCTGGCAGCTTGGCAATTGCATGTATGCGTTGGTGCTCTTAATATGTTTAACTCTTGAGGTGGCCAGGTACGCGCGTCCGAATGGGGGCAAGAGCTTTCACAGACCAGCAGTGGGTGTGTTATAAGTAGGGGGTATTGCACTTGCCTATACACATGTGTACCACAGCACTTTAACAGTACTTGGTCCTTTGTGCGTGTTTCAGCTACATCATAGTCTGTATGAGAATGTTTTTATTTTTTAACAATTGCATATATCTTTACTGGCATAATAACGGACTATAGCAAGCAGCATGAATTGATATCGACGAGGTAGGTTTTATAAAAACAATTTCTAAAAACCACCGTGGACCAATAGTGGGTTTTAGTTTGACTGCCTGCGTACGGTTCATTGCACGGCTGCTTGTAAAGAAATGTGGGGGAAAACGCTTAATTTCCTTCCTCCGCCCGCCGACTCGAGTGGCATGCGGAGCCCGTGAGATCTGGAAACACTTGCTCGCTAGCGAAGCAGCTCTGAGATGCAGTACGGCACAATTCCCCACCCAATGCTCCGCTGCCTCCACGCTCCACCCGAGCCAACCCCCCCCCCCCCCTCCCCCACCCATACACATACACACACACAGCCACACTACATAACAGAGTGCGCGGTGGTGTATTTCAAAATGTTTTATGTAGCTGGTCAACTATCAGAGGTCTAAAAGCATATCCCAGTAACTGTCATCCTACCCCGAAATGATAGACCCACGCCGCAGGCTCCGAACCCTGTGCTCCGAATGTGTGAAGTTTCTAAAAGGGGATGTTACTCGTCCCACTTTTACCGATTAAACTAACCAGCCCAAAATACAGAAATAAAATCGGGATCACTTCAGTATCCTGCCTCAAACAGTGTCGGCTAGGTTATGTATCTTTGAGGAGAACGCGACGAGCGAATAATATGTGTATAAACTATGCCCCAGTTCCGACTTCACTAATTCACTATCCCCATTCATTCCCCCAGTGTAGCTGCACCAGAGATCAACGAGGTGTGTGTATTGGGGGGGGGGGTTCTTTTATTTTAAGTGCATTCTGAGCCATGGGGGTAAATGTGAAATGCACTTAGGCTGTAGCCTTTAAAAAGTAGTATGCTCTCTAGAAATGTCGTAGTTTCACGGTCATTGCGGCTATACACCAGTTCTTGTAGCTTGAATTAAATCAACTGGGAAGATCATCGCATTAAATAAATATAAATGGCTCGGGGTTTCGCGGAATCAAACAGCTGCGTTGTTATATGTTGCGTTTGTTTGGGTGGATTGAATCAGTGAGTGAAGATCCTCACTACAACCACCCAAGCTGATGCTATCATTTTTCTATTGTGAGGTATCGGGAAGCGTATTGCCTGGTCGGCCCGTGTCGAAAAAGTATCCGCAATATCGCGGGGAGTTGTTTAATTAAGCCCGCACGTATTTATTAATCAGTTGACAGTACTTGGTCATACACGGTCTTCTCAGGATAACTTGGCGTGATCCCTATATGAATTAAGATTGCTTGCTGAAGCCTTTTTTGCTTGGTGGCTTCCGTTTATTGTGCGTATCGCTGGTAACTTCTAAGCTACGGGCATTGCCAATAGCCGAGCGAGACTGCTGCAGTACAGAGTCGCTCGGGTGCTGTGTGACTGAGGTGGGGGTGGTGGGGGTCGGGGGTTAGGTTGAACTTGGGGTTGAAAATGGGTATTTGCAATATAATAACAAGACTAGTTGAAGTTTAACAACTATTTTGTGTATATGGGCACAATACCACGGCCCCATATGAGCTATAAATGCATATTATTCCAAAGGAAAATAATATCAGGTTGAAACTCCTTTGATAAATCTTTTTTAGATTAGGCTTACACTAACTCTGTAGGCCTTGACCACACACACAGACACACCCCTACATATGCATGTACCTATACCATATTATCTAGACTATAGGAGAAAACCAACGGAAAAAAATCATTGGAAGCTTTTGCAACAGCGACCCTTCATATCCGTTTATATTCTTGTTTATCTGGCGAAAAGAACACAACGCAGGGCGCTGTGCGTGCTTGTCATAAACACATATTCGCGGGGTTCTGCGCTTTCCACTCCATTGTAACAAAAATTGTATATTTGGTCTATTATTAACGGTGCTTTAAATCCGCTGCAGACGATGGCTTCAAATCCCTAGACCCTTCAGATTCAAAGGCGCTTCTTCTCCGTCTTCTTCCAATTAACATCGAGCAACCACGAGTAAAGCAAAGCGCTTTCGGTCAACGCTTCAGTAAATGAATTAAAGGCAAATGTTTATTGGCTGTTAAGCTGTGTTTTTTTTCTCATTCGCTGATAAATGAGAACAGGGTATTGACACGTAGAGAGGCCGTAATTAAATTTAAATGTTAAATCAGAATACACAACGCCGTCACAGCGACATTCACACTCCAAGGAGAAGAAAAAAGAGGAAATGTTAATGAAATGCCTGCTGGAACTAAATTGGAAATGCAGTTAAAGAAAAAAGCCAAGGCGACAATTCTCTAAGGGAAATGACACGTCCTCCTATTGGGACTGTTTGCGAACACAGCGGAAAGCAAATTTCCGTCAGCAAACTTTTCTTACTACTACTACTACTCTCTCTCCCTCTCTTTCTCTCTCTCTCTCACTCTACCTCTCTATACCTCCTTCCCTCTCTCTCCGTCTCTACCTCCCTCTCTCTCACTCTACTTCTCTACATCTATCCTTCTCTCTCGCCCCCCCCCCCCCCTTCCTTTGCTTGTTGCTTGTGTATTGCTGCAGCTCTGCCGTCAGAGTATCCTGTCTGTGACTAGACTATCCGGAATTTTGCCACAGGGGTCATTAAAGCTAACTTTAAAGCGATATTAGCATAGGTGATTAATTAATCGACCATGGAACTTAAAGTACTGTAAGCTAACCATTATTGTCAAGAGTGGTGAGGTAGCCCAATAAGTGCTGTTTCAATGGGCGTTCTGCAAGGAAGGATGAGTAATGGGGGGGGAGGGTTTGTACACCACACTGCCACAATCATTCTTTGACTGACTGATAGCAGCTGGTTTGGGAGAGAATGTGAAAGGAAAACGATAGCTTCCAGACTCATCCAGATGGATATTTACCTAGAGTCTACCCAAAGTGCTCTCCACTCCGACCAATGAGGATTCGAGTTGGAAACTCACTCGGCAGTTGACAGTCGGATGGAGGCAGGCGGGTACTGAAGACTGACTGACTGACTGACTGACTGACGCTGACACTCAAGAAAAAAAGAAAAGAAAATGGAGGAGAAATGACAGAAGGAGCGAGGCAGCGGCAGAGCTGCCAGGCAGACAGACCCATGGACCAATGCGTTCGCGCACCCGCGCATATCCATATTTATTCTCCCCTCCACACTTTCCATCCATAATTTGCTTTCTCTGAATGTCCCGAGGTTCCCAGCAGATTTTCCGAGTGCACCCACATCAAAATTCCAAGTAATCTTCAATGAGCTCTTTCTGGAACCTTTAGCTCTGGGTAGCCGAGTCTCGTAGGGACAAGTTCAAAGGCAGTGTGCCAAGATCACACGATTTATTTTCGCCGCCGTGTTGCCACTGGAGTCTGTGCTTCCGCAAGTTAAGTACCCCCCCCGAAAAAACCATCGGCGTCTTCCCTGTCTTTCCCTTCCTAACCGCCTTCAACACAAATGTTAGCGTCCGGCTAACGGGAAGGCCCATGACAGACATGGACCTCTCTCCGCTGGTCCTTCTGCTCCATGGTCCCTCTGCTGGCAGTCCCCGGTACTGCCCTTTCCCCAATGGTGGGGAGGTGTAACAGGTTCGAGCCACAGCTACGCTAAGGCCTAGCGATATCGGATGACGTTGAGTGCTGGTGGGCCACGTGGCTGAGGCCCTGGCAGGATAATTTCAGGCAGCATGCATATTTCATGAGCAAATGCCTTTTATTATGTCGAGGCGTCATATTGGGAGCGAGTGGTAGCAGCTCAATAAGGCCCGGTCTGGATGATCAACATTCTGCACGGTGAATCGTGGCCCCCTCCTTCCTTAACCCCCCCCCCCCCCCCCGAGAAAAACCCTGGAAATTGCTGGAATAAGTCGGCATGAGAGCCACGCCGATCCAGAGATGATCCAGGGGAGAAGAAAAAGCAGCCCGCGACACCTCATCGCACGCACAACAGCACCAGGAGCGGCAGAGCCTTCCGGGAGGCCCCGCTGCATTATTTACCGGGGCTGGCACTCAGGCCTCAGACACGGGATCCCAGCCCGCCTCCGTTCCGCCGCGCGGCTCATTCGCGCCTTTTCGGTGAGCGCATTCTTCTTCGCCGGGGAGAGGGTGAAAATGGCAGGACGGAGGGTTCGGTTCCGACCCCGGGGCGGGCGTCTCGGCGGCGTGGTGTAAATGCGCTTTCATCTTTCGCAGAGTTAAAAGCGCTTTCAGCCCCCCTCCTCCTCCGCGCGGCCCTGCTCTGAGTGTCAGAGCGTCGGCTGCTGGTTCTCACAGCGGTGACCCGCCTTCGTTAAGACGCTGCCGTTCAGAACTCCCTCGCTTTTCCGCTTGCTTTTTTAATAACCCTTCCCCGACTGGACGCTTAACCTCCTCTAATGGGCTTGGGCTCGACGCATTTTTCCCGCCTTTTCCGATTCGTCCACACGCGACGTTTTTCGGAAGGAGCCCGCGGTCAGACGGAGAGCCGGGCTGGGAAGGACCCCATAACAATGGGGGGCTCTGTGCTCCTCCAAGATGGGCCAAGCACACTCACATTGTCTTATCACCCCCCTCCCCTTTCTTAAATCAGGAGACAATGACCCCGGGGGGGGGCTTCTGCGCTTGTCTGCGACCCAGTTGGGCCTCCAAAACTTTGCTTTTCTGCTTTGCAGTCTGGTATACAGGAGGGAACCAAAAAAAAAAGACAATAGGGCTACATTTGTCTGTAATCAGCTTTGCCATTCGGGTAAACAGAGATAAAGAACTTGGCACTGTGTCTCTGGCCTTTTTTTTTATCAGCAGTGGTGGACCTGGGTGGATGTTGGGGTTTATGGCTAAGTAAACAGAGGAGGCACACTGTGGTATCCTGTGTGGAGCTCTTGGCTGCTTCCACCATTCTTCTTCTTGTGTTCTTTATCTCTCTCTTGGCTTCATCCCTATCTCGCTGCCAGCTCACCTCCAGTCTTCCTGGGGAGATGGGTTTCCGGGGATGTGCCAGAGAAGATAGCGGGACAATGGTGAATTGTGTTTGGACTCCACGGTGTTTGGAGTAGACCATAGGGTGTTATCAAGGCGATTTTAATACAGTCAGTGTTTATGCTTTTGGGGTTTCTCCCCCCCAAACACCCCACCCCCCCCCCGTACAAAAGAAAAGGTGAAAACACAGTTAATTCTGTTCTTAAAAAACGATCCGCACAGATCCCAGAGGAACATCTACTCTTAAAACCATAACTGTTATTTTTAGACAAACTGAATTTTTGATTTTCTTTTTCAATGCTCTCCCGACCGAAATGCGGAATGTCACATCCACTGAGATAGACGGATGACAGTTTGACCGGACCACGACTTCACGGCCAAGCGCAATGAAAATCACCACACTTTTGTCTCTGTTCTCCAATCAAATCCTGTCCTCCCATGACAAGAATTTCGTATCTACAGCCGGGACAGTGAAATGTATCTTCCGTGTTCTCGCTGTTATCTTCTCTTGGTCCTGTGACGTTATGAGAACTCCCGGGCAGGGAACTGAGGCGCCTCAGTGTGTTGACAAGCAGTCACACCCACCCACATCGGTAGTAGCTTTGCTACCACGACTGTAGTTAATATACTGCGGTCGCGATGCTAGTAATCCTGGAGATACTTTCTATCCGCTTCTGCACAAAATGCAGTCAAGCTTCCAGCAGTCAGGCAGACGTCATTATAGATGCAGTACTGATATCAGCTGCACCTATATGAATTATATATGCACAGCATACTGCACGCAGCATACATTAAGGTGTGTGTGTTTTGTGCGTGTGCCTGTGTTTGTTTACTTGTATGTGAATGAACATCAACTTCATTTGTATGCATTTGCGCTGTTTTTGTTTGTGTGTACGTGTGCCTCTTTCTCTGTGAACATGTACTTCATTTGTATGCATTTGCGGCCGTTTTCATTTGTGCGCGAGTGTGTGTGTGTGTGAGAGCTTGTTTCTCTCCGAACACGCACTTCATTTGTATGCATTTGCGGCCGTTTTCATTTGTGCGCGAGTGTGTGCGTGTGAGAGCTTGTATCGCTCCGAACATGTACTTCATTTGTATGCATTTGCGGCCGTTTTTTCATTCGTGTGTGTTTGCATACCTCACGTATGTATGCGAATTACCAAAGCAAAGCTAAACCCGGCGAGGCACTTAACTGAGTGCTTCCTGTGTGCTGGGGTGGAGGGCGTGTGACGCGGTCAGGGCTGATGAGCGGAGATGAGCGCTCCCTGTCTTCAAGGCTGCGTGCCCTTTACCAAGTGATTAGTCAAAGCAGAACTGTCTAATTAATGATGCACCGTCTCACTGGACATGTCATGTACTTACTCAACAAGAAAGCCAGGCAATTCCAGGAAACCAAAGGCCCGCTTGGCAACACTTAAAGGGCCAGTGTGCGGTTAGCCAAACGTTTCTCCCTGGCCAAAGAAGCCCCTTTTTATTTTCAACAAAGCGACCACCTCCTGCTTCTTCAGACTGATGGGAAGGCGAGTGAAAATATTTTGATTATGACTCAACTTTTAAAGGATAATATGGAGCCGGGCGGCGGGGGAACGCGATACCGTGGCAGGCCGGGGTGTCATGGGCGAACGGCAGATCGGTTTTGTTTTCTGAGACGGGGTTTTCGGACATGGAGGAAGCGGTGGAGGCTTGCTTTTCTGTGGGAGTTCAGAGCCTTTCTTTGAAATTCGCCCTGGGAGGCGTGTGCGAAAGAAGCCGACCGTTTTGCCATCAAGAGCGGGATGTCAGTCAAAGCGTATTGATCCGGCTTTTAACTACAATTCCTTCAGTGTCCAAACACGGCCATTTTATTGAACCGCTTTGAGGTGTGAGGCTCAGAGGCGTAAGGTGCAGCTTTGAGATGTGTCAGAAAATGAAACAAGACAAAGAGAGCAGGAATGGACCTGAAGAGCCTGCTGCCAACGGCATAGCTATGCAGCGTGACGGAGCGGTGCATTACCGTGCGCTTGTGTGTGTGTGTGGGTCTGTGTGTGTGTGTGGGTGGGAGAGACGGAGAGAGAGTGTGTATGTGTGTGTGCGAGAGAGAGTGTGTGTGTGTGTGTGTGTGGGTGGGAGAGACGGAGAGAGAGTGTGTATGTGTGTGTGCGAGAGAGAGTGTGTGTGTGTGTGGGTGGGAGAGATGGAGAGAGAGTGTGTATTTGTGTGTGGGAGAGAGAGAGAGTGTGTGTGTGTGTGTGTGTAGGTGGGAGAGTGGGGAGAGAGTGTGTGGGAGGGGGGGGGTCAAGGAGATTAACTTTCAGGGGCTTAGCAGTAAAGGTAATGGATATGGTTGTACTGGTGTGGGAGAAACTCCCTGTTTTTGGCGGTTTTGCCACGGGTGAGACGGGTGAGACAAAGAGAAGGGAGCAGGAAGGGAAGAGGCGGCAGAGAAACGTCTCCGATCACAGGCGCATGAACAGGGTCAGTTTTGCAGGCCCCAGGGCGGTAATGGAGGTGCTCCTGGAGCAGATGTACAGGGCTGTGTAGGTGTAAGGAGGGGAACGTGAGCTTTGTGGCGTGTTTCTGGGGCGGGCGGGCGCACATCTCGGTCCGAGGTCAGAGCGTCAGAGTGTCTTCGCGTATCAGGCGGTGATGTCACGCTGCTCCTCATTGGAGGAATGTTGGCAGGAAGGGGTGGAAGTGACAAGGCAGGCACACGGGACCGGTCAGGCCGCGCATCCTGCCGGATTTGGGGGGGTCGGGGGTCACGGGGGCCGAGCCGCCATCGGCCGGGCTTGGCCGGAAGCAGGCCCGTTTGTTTTTTTCATTTCCTGGCCTGGTTTTTTTGTTGTTGTTGTTTTTGTTTTCACGCCGAAGACGACGCGGCCAGAGAATCCACTTCCAGTGTAAAAAAAAACAAAAAAACAAAAGGACACAAAAAAAAGAAAAAGAAAAAGAAGAGGATTTGGAAAGCGCCACCCAGCGCACCCTGGCTTGGGGGGGGGTACGGGGGGACGGGGGACGGGGGACGGGGGGCGGTGGGGGGGGAAGACAAACGGCCGGACTGAGGAAGCAGTGGATCCGTGGGGTTAGCGCAGCTCCCAGACACAGACAGATGGGGCAGCAGATAATGGTGGTAAGACTGGGGGGGGGGAGAATGCTGAGAGCACCAGGCAGCATCCATCATGCGCGATCCTCCTGGAAGCCATTTGGACCCATTGTTCCCTCTAATTTGTTTTTTCAGGACTCCAGAAGTGGAGGGGACGCTTGAGAGAGGCAGAGCCATTTATTCGCGGGCTAATTAACGCAGACGGACGGGATAATTAGACACATAGACACACACAGAGGCTGGAGATACACGGAGAGATTAGATATAGATGTGTAGATCAAAACAGACAGGGGGCCTTCCCCCGGTGTGGTGTGTGGGACTGCCCTGAGGAAAGGATGCCGAATTCACAGGTGAAAGTGCGCCCAATCGAAGCTTGCACTTCCCCCTGAGGCGTGACTGTGCGCCTCTTTGGCCCTCCAGTATTCATAAAGCACGGTGAAGAGTATTCATCAAGAGCAGGAGGGCTGCTATGAGATGTGGTTCCCCCAGTCCATGCCCAAAGCGTGTCCATTAGGAGTTCAAATGTCAGCTCATCCTGGATGATGGGCAGCAGTAATAAAGCCTCTCAGAGCGAGGGCTGCTGATCCAGGAGCAGCTTTTCCTGTGCACGTGCTAACCGTTTCCATTAGCGCTAAAAGGCTAAAGCTGATCCCAGATCAGTGCTTCAGCACTGAGATACTGTAGGAGTAAGTTGCCTGCCTCCACTCATGATTATGTGTGTGGTGTATGTGTATGCATGTGTGTGTATGTGTATGTATATGTATATGTGTGTATGTGTATGTATACATACAGTCAGTGAGCACTTTATCAGGTATTTATTAGACTTTTTTTTTACTTGAGTCTTCTGCTGCTGTAGCCTATCCACTTACAGGTTTGATGCCTTGCATGTTCAGAGATGCGCTTCTGCATACCACTGTTGTAATTTGTGGTTATTTGCATTACTGTCACCTTCCTGTCAGCTTTGACCAGTTTGGCCCTTCTCCTCTGACCTCTCTCATTGACAAGGCATTTCTGTCTGCAGAACTGCTGCTCACTGGATATTCTTTAGTTTTTCGCACCATTCTCTGCAAACTCTAGAGACTGTTGTGTGTGAAAATCCCAGGAGATCAGCAGTTTCTGAGCTGGTCCCAATAAAGTGCTCAGTTGGTGTATATGCATATGTGTGTATATGAATGTGTGTATGTGTGTGTATAATGCATGTGTGTGTGTGTGTGTGTGTGTGTGTGTGTGTATGTGCTTATATGCATGTGTGAGTGTTTGTGTGTGTGTGTGTGTGTGTGTGTGGTGTGTGTGTATGTGTGTGTGTGTATATGTGTGTGTGTGTGTGTGTGTGTGCATATGCATGTGACTCCTCTGGTCAGGGGGAAGATGAATGGAGCCGTAATGGGCACACTCAATCACAGGCTGCTTATAAAGCTGGCCCAAGCCTTTGAGTAATCAGCCGGGCTGAAGAGCGCTTTGAGCCGGAGCAGGCCTGGGGAAGCCGGGGGGGGTTTACCGCCCAGGATTAGTCATCCAGACCTATCCTACTGCAGACCACTGCCTGACTCGTATTGACCACAACTGCCCAAAGGCACGAGATCTCCGCTGTGGCCGCAAAATGGCCGGATTGTCTGGGCACTCTTCAGAGGCCACCACAAGTCAGCCTTTTGTCTCAACCCCCCCTCCCTCCAGCCAAAAAAAAAAAAAGAAAGTGGAGAAGAAATGCAAGTAGTGACAAAATCGAGTTTTTTTTTTTTTTTGTATTTATTGACCAGCCAGGACTGGAGAAATGTGGAGATTCTTTTGTCCTCTAACAGAAAGCGAGGGTGGTGTTTTTTCCTCCGGTTTGAAAAGCACAGTAGGACCGGGCGCAGTAGGACTGGGCTGAAAGTTTTCCGGTCTCCTCCGTCCCCCGGGCCTGGCTCCAGAACACCGTAGCACAGCTGTAATTTTCTCCCTCAGCCATGATCAAAGGCGTCATGTTTTACACCCCTACAGGGAGGAGGGGGGGGGGGCACTTTCCACAGAGAAATGTCTGCCACCACACAGGCCAGGGACCAAAGCAGGGATGCAAGACTGGATTAACACCCTCTCTCTGATCCTGGGCAGTGTGCTAACGAGCGATAGCCTTTCTGAATACCAAGAAACCCACGGTGTGTGTGTGTGTGTGTGTGTGTGTGTGTGTGTGTGTATACAGTATATACAGTATGAGTGCACAGATACTGCATATACTGTATACACACACACACGTCTGTCTGTGCATGTATATTTATGTGTGCGTGTGCGTGCATGTTCTTTCAAACCAATAAACTAATGGCTTTGGAGGCTTGCTGAGGTAATGATCGTCCATTTGAAGCTGGCTTTTGTGATGTCACCGACGTCTGTAACGCATTAATTGCTGACCGAGGTAATTAGCACTGAGCGCTGCGATGTGGCAGGGATCCCCGGCCCATAGGGGGGGCGGTCACCGGGGTGGCAGGAAAGTGTGAAAATTCACTCACAAGCACTCAAGCCTGGAGAATTCCGGCCGTCAAATCAGCAGCCTGTTTATCCAACCAGCGATGTACATATTTATTTATTTTTTATTATTCATGATTTGTTGATTGGTTTGTGTCACATAATGTTACCATATTACCACAGAGTCCATTTTAGTGCTAGCAGGCCATTGACGAGAGGCTAAGTGTGAAAGTGATTCCCTGTTTGCCCACTGGCATAATTCAATCTGTCCAGTCTCAAATAACACCCCCCCCTTTTCTTTCTTTTCGAGCCTTATCGCTCAGGCGCTTTCCTCGGAGGGAAGAGAGGCGCTCCACCTTGTTAAAAGCGAGGGGAAGAGAGAGATAACCCAAGGAAAGGGGGATGACAAATGGCTCTCTGAGGATCGCTTGGAGAGGACTGTTTGCAGTTCTCACAGCCCATATGTGAAGGCTCGGCAAACAGACTGAGGAGCGGAGAGAGAGAGAGAGAGAGAGAGAGAGAGAGATGCGGAGAGACAGGGAGAGGGAGAGAGACTGAGAGGGAGAGAGAGGGAGGGAGAGAGAGACAGAGAGGGAGAGTGAGATATTTGATTTTTTTTGTCCCTTTTATTTATAACATTGCAATGGGTATTCACTAAAATAAATACACAATTAAAGCAATCACAATGTTCCTAAAATAGATTAAAAGAAATAGGGACAAAACACCAAAAAAGAGAACCAAATAAAACTGTGCAGGAGGTCCCCTGACCGTTTTGGCAGCGGTGACTTGTCGAGGGCCGGGGGGAGGGGGTCGGGGGTAGGGGGGTGTTGGTGAGCTCAGCCGTGTAAGTGCTAGCAGCCCCAATCCCATCCCAGTGCACTTTTTAAACATGCCCTGAACAAGCTCTCCCGGCACTTAATTAAAATCCAATAAGGTTGATGCCTGGTGTCCATTGTCCTGGCCTGGTATTTACCAGTCCAGGGGCTCCTTTCTCCGCCTAATCCTGCCAGGAGCTGCGTGTCAATAGGTCAGGGGAAGGCTTTGGGCCACGCCGAGTAGAGCAGGAGGAGGAGGAGGGGTGCGAGAGAGGGGGATTTCTTCTTTCCCCTCTCAATATTTTCTCCTCCGCTTGATTCCTCCTGTTTTTTTTTTCTCTCCTCCTCTTTTCTTCTCCCACTCCTAATCCGTGTGCCTGATTGTTCTAAGCTGCTTTCAGCTGCCCCCCGGGGGCCAGGACGGGGGGGTGGGGGGGCGGGGGACTGGGGGGGGTTCCGAGGCTGTTTTAATTAAGATTTAAAAGAAGCGTCCCTCAAGAAGGGAGATTGAGTAGTTTAAGACGACGGCTATCTGCAGAAGGGAGTCTGGGAAAGAGCACGGGCGGGGGACAGGGGGACAGGGCGACAGGGCGGGGGACAGGGGGACAGGGGGACAGGGCGGGGGACAGGGCGGGGGTGATAGGGTAGGGGGCTGGGGGAAAATGGACGCCTCTGCATAAGGAAATAAAACGCTGTGGATCGAGCAGCCCTCTGTGACCGGTGGGTGGGCAAGCTCAATGGGATTTTTTTCTCCCCGTAATCAGCGGCCGATCTATGCGGATTGATCTCACTTCCTGTGATTCATGCCGCACATCCTGCGAAGGCGATACTGGATGAGCCGCTCTCTGCCAGAGGGGTTATCTCCACGCTCAATCTGACGATCGATAATCTGGCCCCAAGGGCTGAAGAGGGCACAATGCCTCATCACTTTATCTGAAGCCTGGGACGAGAGGGGACCCTAAAAAACTTTACTCTCTGGAGCCGGAGGGTACGTTATTGGCGTCTGCCTACTTTGGGCCTGCCGAACCGGGCCCTGTGCAAGCGGACTGATGGACCAGCCCATAGCTGCAGCAGGCTTGTTGAGCAGTAAATGCGGTTTTATGATGCTGAGATGCAAACAGCCGACAGCCATTCTGGGTCCAGCCCCACTCAACGGCCTTAAGATGGATGTCCAATTGAACAGTCACTGTGTGTGTGTGTGTGCACGTGTGTGTGTGTGTGGGTGTGTGAGTGTGTGTGTGGTGTGCGCGTGTATGTGAGTGCGTGTGTGTGTGTGCACGTGTGTGTGTGTGTGTGTGGGTGTGTGAGTGTGTGTGTGGTGTGCGTGTGTATGTGAGACTATGCATGTGTGGTGTGTGGTGTGTGTGTGTGTGTGTGTGTGTGCACGTGTGTGTGTGTGTGTGGTGTGTGCGTGTGTGTGTGTGAGTATGAGTATGACTGAGTGCACACGAACGGGTGCATTTACATCTGCGCCCTCCCTCCCCTTGAGAAAAGAGCACACTCCAGAACAGTCCCAGAGTGAAGTGTTTAAGTTCATGAAGCCACAAGCCTGGTCCATACAGACGGGGGGCTAAGGAGGAGAGGGGGTCAGAGGCCCGGCCCTCGCCTTTCTGCTGGGGGTACGGCCTGCCTTGCAGCCGCCATATGTCCGGGGTCCTGCAGTCAATGGGCCCGCCCCAGCGTGGGGACAAAGCCCCATTCAGGGCCACTGAAGTCTGAGGAAATCTGCGATTCCACGCCACCATCCGGGGCAGGAACGCGCCACCAGCTGACACCCGCAAACCCCGCCGCCCAACCCCCGGGATCCCAGCGTTGTTCCCAACCCCGGAGAACCGGCGTTCCCAGCGTCGTTCCCAACCTCGGAGAACCGGCGTTCCCAGCGTCGTTCCCAACCCCGGAGAACCGGGCTCTTCGGCCACGGTCGCGGACGCCAGGGGTGGCGTGCCAAGCAGCACGCGGGAGGATGAAATGCCTCCTGTCAAGAGCAGGCCGGGAGCTGTTACGGGAGACGTACGCGGAATTTATTTTCATTTTTTTGCATGTTAATGGGCTGGATAAAGTGCCCCGGACATTAGATAACAGCGCGAGTGGCACTCTCCTGCCGCGGCTGGCGTTCGGGGGCGAGCGCCAACCTCCAGGTCTGAAGAACCGGCGCACATCCCTCCCGCCGTTAAGTAAAGTGCACGGGAGTCTGGGGGGACAGGGAGATTGCATATATTCTTTTACCGCAGCGATTAATATTGGGGAGAAAAGGTCAAACCTGACTGGGAATGTAACACTATGTCACGGTTACAGTCAGGGAGCACATTTCATACATCAGGTCCTGGGTCTCATCATGCATGGTCATGCTGTATGGGTCTCGGTGGCACATTATAAATGATTGATGGGTGTCCTAGTTAAACTGGCTCCGCGCGGAATCTGGCGGATCCGACGGATCCCGCGGAGCGTGTGCGCGTGTTGGCGGGCGGGCGGGGCGGACGGGGCGGACGGGGCTGGGGTTGTGCCCGGGCGGGCCGCGGAGCACCATGTGACCTGCGATTCAGAAGCAGTAAATGCCAAGCTTCCAGATGAATTGCTTTCATTGCACTATAAACAAAGCTGGCTGACTCATGACTTTGTGTTTGAGATTGAGTATGGACTGAATAAACATTAATGCAGAAGGAATTTACCTCCCTATACTCTCCACACACACACGCGCCTGCACACACATACACACACACATGCATGCATGCACACACACACAGACACACATACACACACAGACACACGTACACCCACACACATGCACACACACACACACACCCACACACACAGACACGTACACGCACACACACACACACACACACACACACGTACACACACACACACATACACACACACAGACACACGTACACACACACATCCATGCATGCACACACACACGCACACAGACACACATACACACACAGACACACATACACCCACACACATGCACACACACACACGTACACGTACACACACACAGACACGTACACGCACACACATACACACACACACGCGTACACCCACACACATGCACACACACACACACACACATGCAGACACACACACACCCAGCCCCCCAGAACAAAGAGAAAGCTGGCTGAACAAACACCTTGGCAGTTTCTTCAGTATCCCCTTTCTTTCTTTTTTTAAATTCAGGCCATCCCTTCTTTTCTTTTCATTATTACACCCCCCCCTCCCATCTCCCCTCATTCAGAGAGCTTGCTTAATAATTAATTGATTAATTAGTTCTCTCATTAATCATTTATTCATTAATCAGGGCCTGATTTTTCTGGAGGAAGCAGCCCAATCCGCAGAAAAACCCTGACTTCACATTTCAGTCTAATTACGCTCCTGTGCTAATCAACGCTAAAGAAATGGAGTTTCAGGAAATGAGTTTTTTTCCTCGCACACAAAGCAGGATGTATTGAGGTCGACAGGTAACTTTTTTTCTTCCTCCTCCCCTCTGTTTTTTTTTTGTTCTGGAAGCTCTTAGTCATCAGTAATTTTAAAGAGTGTTTCAAGTCAGGGCTAATCTGATGAACAGAATAAGGTTTGCCGTTAATTAAAACTTTTCTCTTTTTTTGTTTTTTTCTCATTGCGGTCGCTCCTGAAAGGGGAGAGAGATTTTGCCGCTGAGACACCCAGGACGTTGATTAATACGCGCCGGTTTGGGGGCCATTTGTAGGGGCAGACAGGTCTGGTTTGTTGAAGAGTTCCCTATTGTTTTTCCCTGATCTGCGTCTCCCCAGGGAGCTGGGAGCTAATTTGTTTAATCACTGGGAGTTGCACGTGGGGCGTTTTGACTGTCAGGTGAGCAGCAGAAAGGTGTGAAATGTGAATTGATTAATGAACAGTAGCAGTGTGAGGGATACAGGATTAGAAGAGGAAATTCTGGTCCGCGCTCACCCTGCATACTCAAAAACACCCTCCCCGCCACCGCTAGCCTCTCTGCGCAGAAACGCAGTCAGATGTAAAACAAAAATGTATCAAATTAGAGAGAGCTTCAGCGGAATTGAAGCCAATTCCACATTAACCTCTAAGCTTTAAAAAGCACACACATTAAGCACCACTAATGAGGCACTCATTGAACCCGTCTTTCTTTATTTCAGCAAAAAACATAAATAGCATGGGCTTCGCTACATGGCAGAGGCTGCCGCTTTTAATCGTTTCTACCACTACACCGTACCGTTGAAGGGCCCTTTCGTTAATAATGATATGCGTACATTTACAACATTACTACCCTCATTAAAAAATAATAATAATAAAGAAAAAAGTATTAATTATGAAACGCATGCTTCCTATCGAGCTGTGCCACAGGGCCCTCCACTGGGCTCAATTAGGAAGTGTAGGCCGCAAATCCCCAGACTAAATTAATTGAGTCCCCAGGGCATTGGATCCAGAGTCCCAGTGGCACAGTCTAAGTGGAGAATTCCTTTGTTTTCATTCCCTTTCCCTTTGAGAGAAAGAGAGGGAAAGGAAGGGGGGGGGGCACTTTTAACATCATGTTTTCATTGTCTTTATGGATTTTTAATCTATTTTTTATTTATTTGTTGGATTTTGTTTACTCGCTGTTTTGCGGCGAGGGACCGGGGAGCAGGAATATATTTGCGCGTGGTTTATTTTTTTAATTTTGTCACATTCTCGGAACAGAAGCCCTCTGCGTGTGGAGCGGCTCTGCCTCGCCCTACATGTCAGCTGTTGTGCATACGCTAAACCCAGGCTTTTCACAACGGCACAAGAAGTTAATGATTTAAAAGCACAGTAAATTATACTGAGAGCCTTGCCAAGCGTGCAAAAGAAAAAATAAATGGGGGGGGGGTTGTAGAGTGGTGGAGGAAGTGGGGGGTGGGAGTGGGGGTGGGGGGTGGGGGGGGGGTGTAGAATCACAGAGCCAGTAAGCAACCATCTTGAACAGAAAAACACCAGGGGGTAAGCGAGAATGAAATGACAACGTTGGCTCGATCCACGTCTTGTCAAGACATTTGGCTGATGTGTACCGACAACTGTTTTTTGGGTCTCCCCCCCCCACCTCTCTCTCCCTCTCTCTCGCTCTCTCTCTCTGACTCATATCAATCTCAAAAGAAGAACTCTCAGATTGTAATCAGAGGGAAAACAGGAGTTACAGAGCAAACGTTGGGAAAGGCTCTGGCGTTGCAGAATTCAGCAGAGGCAGTGTGTGTGTGTGTGTGTGTGTGTGTGTGTGTGACTGTGTGTGTGTGTGTGTGTGTGTGTGTGTGTGTGTTTTAAAGAGGCAGATACTGGAACATGTGCCAGGTCTGGGGGGGGCATACAAGAGAGAGAATCTGTGTTGTTCCCAAACCTCCACTCTCAACACACATTCACACACAAATACACTCACATAAACACACACACAGAAACGCACACACATACATAGTCATACACAGAAATGCACACACATACATAGTCATACACAGACACACATACACACAGTCACACCCATACAGACACAGCTATATACACACACAGACATAGTCACCCACACACAGTCCCACCCACACACACACACACACACACACACAGACACAGTCACCCACCCACACACACACACACACACACACAGTCACCCACCCCGACATGCACACACACACACATACACACACACACACAGTATCCCACCCACACACACACACACACACACACACACACACACAGTCACCCACCCACCCACACACACACACACACCCACAGTCACCCACCCACCCACACACACACACACACACACACAGACACAGTCACCCACCCACCCCCACACACACACACACACACACACACACAGTCACCCACACACACACCGACACAGTCACCCACCCACCCACCCACACACACACACAGTCACCCACACACACACACGCACACAGGCTTCAGTATTACTCTATCTGCTGCATCCGTGGCAGGTGCTGAAATAAGATGGCCGCTGGGCGCTGATGCGTTCAGCTCCTTGACACCGAGCCGTGATGGAAATTCACAGCGTGCTGAAAAAAGGCTCAGTGACAGCACACGAGACGGCCTGATTACGCCACTCAATCAGTCTCCATCGCGGGGGTCGCTCCCCGTCCCCACCCGGAACCCCACAGAGGCCCATATTTCATTTCATTTCATTTGATTTTTTTATGTCTCTTGGTCTGGATTTTTCCCTCCCTTTACTTATTATACGCCTTTGCCTTTTTTTTATTTTTTTATTCTTATTCTTCTCCTCCGCTGTTGACAAGCTGACACCAGGCCCTGGGATTGTCACAGGGAGGGCCGGGGAGCCACTGCCTCCACAGCTGCAGGGGAGACGGGGGGAGAAGCGGCCAAACATCCACGCTAACGGAAAATCAGCAATTAGCAACACCTTATATAACGCTAACGCGCTGCGAGGCATTGATTTCAGGGGTCATTCATGGCTAACTGACTGCAGAAGTATGAGTGATGGGAGAGAGGGGAGGATGGCATCGCCAGGATTGGGGGGGTGCAGGCATTTTTTTGAGGGGGGAGGCGGGGTGGTTGAAGGGGGAGCTTTGAGAGCTGCCCTGCTGAATAAAAGGGTCTCGGTCCGAGCCAAGTTTTCCACAAAGGAAGAAAGCGGCGAAGGCCAGGCGGGGAGGATTAAACAGCTCTTAAAAAGCTGTTAGGCTGCAATTTAGAGACAAAAAATTGGGAGAGGGGGAGAGGGGTGGGTGCGAGCGAATGGAATCCCAAGGGAGAGGAGCCACAAACAAGAGGGGCCCAGATAAAGAGACTAAAACCAGCCAGAGAAAAGCACCAGAGAAAGCCTGCCACAGAAAACCAGCCACAGAAAAGCACCAGAGAAAAACACCACAGAAAACCTGCCCGGCCACAGAAAAGCACCAGAGAGAAGAACGTAGGGAAGCACAGATAGAAGCACCAGAGAGAAGCACCAGAGAGAAACAGGCCTCTTGACTTCACGGGCGAACGCAAGTGATCGTGGGTTCAGGACTTATGTTAGCGCCTCATACCTTTCTATTCAGTCTGTCTCTCTTTCTCTTACTTTCCCTCTCTCATTTGCTCTCTTTCTCTACCCCCTCGCTCAGTCCTCTATCTCTGTCCCTCTCTCTTTCTCTTACTTTTCCTCTCACTCGCTCTCTTTCTCTACCCCCTCTCTCAGTCCTCTATCTCTGTCCCTCTCTCTTTCTCTCACTTTCCCTCTCTCACTCGCTCTCTTTCTCTACCCCTCTCTCAGTCCTCTATCTCTGTCCCTCTCTCTTTCTCTCTCTCGAGTTGCAGTAATGAGATTAGGAAGGCATTCCCCAAATCCGAGTCACACACACACACACCCAAACACCCTCAGACCCACACACACACACCCACACACACACCCAAACACCCACAGACCCACACATACACACCCACAGACACACACACACGCCTAGTCACACACTCCCAAACACCCACAGACCCACACACACACACCCACACACACTCCCAAACACCCACAGACCCACACATACACACCCACAGACACACACAGACCCACACACACACCCTCTCGCATGCACACGCACACACACACACACACACACACACACACACACACACACACTCCCACAATGAGAAGACAAAGAGCCAGCACTACACAAAGGGATAATATTTCCACACAGAGAAATATGTTCTCCAGTGCCAGGCTGATTTACCAGGCTTATCTAGACGTGGCACAATGGATGGCATGCGGGGAGCTTGCTTGTTTATTTTTGGCCAGCGCACTTTTGCCAGGTTTTCTTATTTTCTCTTGTGTTTTGTGACTTTTTTCCGCCGTGGGGAAGTCCACATAAAACACAGCCAGCCATGCAACGGTGTCCAGATACCAGCTTCTATTTTTTAACATTCTGAATTATTACTGCACGGAGCGAATTGCCCAGTCAAGTTGCAAGTGCGCGTACTTCGGGGATCTTGCAAGTGCTCCAGAATTGCCCTAGAGTGAGTGCAAGAGACAGCCAAGCTCCAGTGGCTTTGAACGTTTGAAACGGGGCCCTGCCTTCGCCGTGAACGAGAAGGAGAAACTGTCGTCCAGGCCGGCAGATGTGGAATATGCGTATGCGCGTTGTAGTTGTTGGGAAATTGAAATTGTGCCTGGAGTGTGTTCGGCGATACCGTGCTTGGACGTGGCCGTGTCCCAGCATTCTCGGTGGCCGTGAGGGGAATCAGTCGTCACCGCGTTGGCTGTTGACCGCTAGGGGGGGTAGCCGCTGTTGTTAGCGGGGCACACCCGTGGGTGGGTGGGTGGGCGTCACAGGGACATAAACAGCACATTGGGAGAGGAGAAGAACTGCACTGCATCATGGGGCTTAGCGCTGGCAGAGTGTTCGGTCATGGGAGGAGTAATGGGCCACGCGATTTTTACCCCCCCCCCCCCAATCTCTCTGCCACGGCCCATAATGACAGTAATGCGCTCTTTAGTCCCCTGTGCAGATGCCCAGAACTGGATCATTGAAAACATCTGTCCACGCATGTCCGTGCAGTGCGAACACAGCCCTATCAGTCCCGCAGCAGGCTGATCACAGCCGCGTGGGCGGGGGGCGGGGGGCTCGGATCGGAGATAAAAACAGGAGAGAAAAAAAAACCCCTCTTTAATACATCACGCCTGACGCCGTGCACTTAACTCTGACCGCACGCTGCCGAAAGCACAGTCGGTGCGCTAAAGTAACTGGTAAATGTTCACTTCCATCCCCGACAACTCGCCTGCCCTAAATATAAACTAAACCCCAGCCCATATCCAGTGGAGTCGAAAATGATATTCCATTTTTTTTTTTTCAAATCCGGATTAAAGCGCGTCGGGCCAAGTGCGTTTTGACCTTGTTACTGTGGGTGGAAACACAGACAGAGACATGAGGGGGGGGGGCATCGCTGTCTCTGTCATCACCGTGCGGTGAAAACACGATGCTTTACCTCACCTGGGATTCCTCCGTTAACGAAGGGGCGGCTGCACGACACTTGGCCCTTTCTCTCCCTCTCCCTTCAATGATTTCGGCAGACTGCCCACTGGCTGTGAGGGCCTGCCCGCGGAAACTTCTGGAAGACTGCAGAAAGGCAGCCCAGTCACCGTCACCATCACCTCTAACTGGCTGTCTGAATATTCCTGGACCCCCCCCGCCCCCACCCCCCACCTCTTCTTCCCCTTCCCCATTAGAAATGTATTCATGTAATTAAGCTGCTAATACAGCGTCAAAGAAATGGCTAATTCAGCAAGGAGGAATTAAAAGAAATTTAAATGACTCATTAGCCAGCTGAGATGTTTTGTTGGGCTTTTTCAATAAGAGTCGGAGTGCACGGAATCTCAGATGGTGCGGACTCATTTTTCAGTCTACAGCACACAGGCTTGGATGAGTGTGCGTGTGCGTGTGTGAGTGTGTGTGTGTGTGTGTGTGTGTGTGTGTGTGTGAGTGTGTGTGTGTGTGTGTGTGCGTGTGTGTATGTGTTTGTCCATGCGTGTGTGTGTGTGTGTGTGTGTGTGTAAGAGAGGAAAGATGAATCTGACAAATGCAGGAACATAATCCCTTTCAGTAATCACCAACGCATGAATTACTGCCTGCCGTAAACATTTACAGACTGGGGGAAGATACTTCATTATAATGAATGTTTATACTGTACCTTACATTAGCAAAAATAAAATATCAGACGTATGCTACAATTAAAATGGCGGTGGAAAACTTCAGTAGCTCATAAAACAGGAACATTACTGATGGCCCGGCTGTAAAAAGCAGGTTTAGAGCGCCGTTTGAAAACCCTTGCCCGACACTGAAAACCTAATAACCCTGGCAGGAACGCACTAGCTCACATTGGCATGACCAAATGAAACTTTTCACCGCTATGCACCACGCGCACAGGCACACGCGCGCACACACACGTACACACAGACACAGACACACACATACATGTACACACACACATAAACACAGACACACACACACACACACACACACATGTACACACACACACACGCACAAATACACATATACACACAGAAACACACACACACACGCACGCATGCGAGCACACACATGTGCTCACATACGCACACACACACACATGTACACACGCACATGAACACACAGACACACACGCGCATGCGAGCACACACACACACACGCCCTGTGCTTTGAACACGAGGTGGGATTTGAAAATGGGTGCGAGATGAGAGATGAGGAGAGATGAGGAGAGATGAAGGGAGAGGGGCTCTTGTGTTTGAGAGTGATGAGATAGAACAATCTTCCAGAGACAGGCTGCAGTGTGGAGAGCACTGGAGTATACACTGGCCAGAGATCCAGAGATGGGCTTTTAATGGAGGCCTGGCTCACTGAGGCCGGGGCGGCCTGGGCCTTGCAGAGCTCAGTCCGGATTGCGAACGTTTGGCGGGGAGATTAAATGGGAGAAGAGGGGGAGAGAGAGGGGACAGGGAGGTGGAGGTGGTGGTGGGGGGGGGGGGGGGGGGGTTGGCAGGGGAGGGAGGGGGCTCCCGGTCCAGATGAAGTGGATAATTGAGTGTGGAACAAACACTGCCAACAGACCACGGAAGAGTCTTTTCAATGGAGCACCCCTGAAAGAAAGAAAAAACAGAGAGAGGGGGGAGAGAGGGAGGGGGGAGAGAGAGAGAATCCCGGTCCCTCTGGGGAAAAGGCTGCTATTGAAAAGCTATTAAACTGGCATTTAGCCGGATTGATTGGAAATGAAGAAGCCTATTAAAAGAGACGGACAGGGGGACAATGGCAGGGCTCTGGCCACCGTATGTTGTCCTCCTTTCAGTGGGGGAGACCCCCTGCTCGCTCTGTTTAAGCGCTCCTCGCCCACAGAGGGGGGGGGGGGGGGGCTTTCGCGTGAATAGACCCCTCTTTATCCTCCCCGGCCCCCATTCTCCTATTTAACCACAAAGACAGGGGGAGGAGTTGAGGGGTGGGGGGCAAAATGAGGGAAGGTTTTTCTTTGAAAGGATTGACACCCCCTTCCTCCCTCCCTCCCTCCCTCTCTCCCTCCCTTCATCCCTTTCTCCCTTCTCACTAGTCTCTCTCTCTCTCTATATATATATGCAACGGATTTGGTATCTTCAGGAGTTATTGCCGTGCCCGTGGGGGGTTTCAGGTAGAACCGGGCGGCTCACCGGACGCAAGGCAACGGCGGCCATTTTGGCTCCGGCCGTCGCGGCGGGGCGAGGTGCCGAGGCTCTTTTCAAAGACAGCCGGGGCGGGAGCTCGCTCCACCGCTACCTCTCAGCGGCCAAAGCGATGGGTCCCCAAGGGGGAGTTAATGTGGTTTCGATTGTTTAACATCCATTTTACAACACGCACAAAAGAGACTGGCAGGTTTTCAGCTAGCTCCAGCGACGGTACGCATTCTCCACCATATGGCCCACAGAAGGGGTTAAATAAAGGACCGGGGGCGGGGGGGTTTTGCGCCCCGTTTAGTAAAGATGTGCGATGTCTCGAATGTCTTTACACACCCACACAGGCACACACCTGTTTTGGATGGAGGGAATGTTACGGAGAGTAAATGACTTTCGCACACTGTGACAGCTGCTCCCGCTATCAATCAGAAAAAAACAGATGAAGAAGTGATAGAAAAATATATATCAACAGGTATATGGAGTTTATATCTTTTTTTAATAAAGGAAAATGTGCACATTTTCAGGTGAAAATGGTCCGACCGTGTTTGTTGCAGGAGGCCCACTGAAGCAGCTGCAGGTGTGATGGCGTGCTTTGTACCTCCGGCCACAAGGTGGCGCCCTTCTCACTCGCCCCGTCTCCTGTCTCTCCTCACAGCGACCCAGGCGGCCTACTTCTCCCAGCAGCCCCAGGACCAGGTGGTCGTGGCGGGCCAATCGGTGACGCTGCCCTGCGTTATCGTGGGATACCGAGGCATGGTGCAGTGGACCAAAGACGGGCTGGCGCTCGGAGGAGAGAGAGACCTGCCAGGTGAGAGAGAGAGAGAGAGAGAGAGAGAGAGAGAGAGAGATGGACAGAGAGAGAGCAAGAGAGAGACAGAGGGAGGGAGAGAGAGACAGAGAGAGAGAGAGATGAGAGATAGAGTGATGGACAGAGAGAGCAAGAGAGAGATGGAGAGGGAGGGAGAGAGAGACACAAGGGGAGAGAGAGAGAGGCACAGAGGGAGAAAGAGAGATGGAGGGATAGAGTGATGGACAGAGAGAGAGCAAGAGAGAGACGGAGAGGGAGGGAGAGAGAGACAGAGGGAGAGAGAGAGAGAGAGAGAGACCTGCCAAGTGAGAGACAGAGAGAGAGACAGAAATAGAAGACTCAGATAACCAAAATCAGTTCTGGGAAAAATTCAATAAATTAAGTGACAAAACACCCGAAGAATTCGCCATCCAAAATGATGAAATTTGGAAAGAACCTACATACAAAATTATCTTGGGATAATTTCAATTTGGTACAAGAACTAATTCAAGAAAAACTGAAAATACTTGAATCAACAATCAAGGACAATCAGAATCCATTGGACAAGCAAAGCCAGATCTATTCTCCTGGCCTGAGCCCTGTTTCCAGGAGTAAGCTAGAGCTAGCCTTGGCGTTGGCAGACTGTTTAACTGTCCACCACAGAGCTGCCACCCCCTCCCTGCCAGTCGACTCCTGCACTGGATGTCAAAAACAGGAAAATATTTTGAAACATATATAGATGCTTTATTTTTGATTGAATGTCCCCTGTAGTGCCGGTTACAGCACGCTAGAATGTGTGTCTCTCGGCTGTTGAGAATTAGACGAGAGACCCACATTAGCTTACAGGGGACAGAAACGAACCGCCCGGTCGGCGGAGGTCGACGTGATTCCAGGTTTCCAGTTCCCAGCGTGGCGGCCGTGTCCGCGACGCCGAAGGGCTCCCTTCCCGAGCGGTTCCCCTGACGCTCTTCCTTTCCGGCGGTTTCCGCAGGTTGGACGCGCTACTCCTTGATGGGCGACGCGCTGTCGGGGGAGCACAGCCTGCTGATCGACGCGGCCGAGCTGGCGGACGACGCGGTGTACGAGTGCCAGGCCACGCAGGCCATGCTGAGATCCCACCGCGCCAAGCTCACCGTGCTAGGTGGGTTTCCATGGCGCCGGCGCGTTGCCATGGCAGCCACGCCGAACAGAAAAGTGTTGCGAATTCAAATTAAGTGTGGAACTGGCGGCAAAACATGAAAACGTGTGAAAGTTTGAGTGAGGGCGAAAGTTAAAATGAAAGTTTAAGTGAAGATAAAATGTTTGGATTTGCCCAAAGCTATAATGTTACTTGGCTGGATTTGTTCAGCATGTTACATCTCTGTAACTTTGATTTTCAAGTGAATACAAGTGTTGTTTCCTTTTCATTTGAAACACGACTTGATGTGTTTAGCGATCATCAAAATGGCCTCTCCAAACCGTTTTTATGACACAAAAAATGAAGCAGTGCATTCTACAGGCCCGGCTGCCTAATATTAGCCTCACTGTCTAAGTAGGCTTCTGGTAAGTTCTCTCCGGTATTTTCTCAGGGTGTGTTGTGTGTCACCCTCTCACTCTGCTCTCCAGTCTAAATCATACTTTGACAGTCTTTTTTTATTTATTTAAAAAGAGCGAGTGGAGGTGGCAGCTGCAGGAAGGAGCGCGCTCCCTCTCTGCGGATAATGAAGCCAGGGAGAGTCTGAGTCCAGGCTGATGCCACTGCCACAGTCACACTCTGCACAGTTAGCGTGTTTCACCGTGACTCACCCAGCCTGTCACGCTCGTACGGTCCCTCTGTGCGTCTGCGAGAGGTCACTGTGGAGAGGGGCTGGGGGGCGTAACGTTAGGGGGCACCTGGTGGCTGACCCCGACGCCCTCAGCCCTGTCAAAGGAGCGGCGCCTTTGTTAGCGCGATTAGCCGTTTGTGTTGAGGAGCGGGGACGGCTCCGGGGACAGTGGGCCAGGTGAGAACGGTGAGCGGAGCTGACGGACTTTGAGAATGACCCCGTAGGCCAGGCCATCGCCTGCAAACAGTCGACTGGGTATCTCCTCCAAACCCTTGTCTCTTTACCCCGCCCCCTCAAACCCTCTCTCCCCCTTCAGTCTGAGTCTGCAGCGGGGGCTTGTGCAGAGGCTAGCACACAGAGACACAAAGAGACACACAGAGACACACAGAAGCACACAGAGACACAAAGAGACACACAGAGACACACAGAGACACACAGAAGCACACATAGACACACAGAGACACACAGAAGCACACAGAGACACACAGAAGCACACAGAGACACACAGAGACACACAGAGACACACAGAAGCACACAGAGACACACAGAGACACACAGAAGCACACAGAGACACACAGAAGCACACAGAGACACACAGAGACACACAGAGACACACAGAAGCACACAGAAGCACACAGAGACACACAGAGACACACAGAGACACACAGAAGCACACAGAAGCACACAGAGACACACAGAAGCAAACAGAGACACACAGAGACACACAGAAGCACACAGAGACACACAGAGACACACAGAAGCACACAGAGACACACAGAAGCACACAGAGACACACAGAGACACACAGAAGCACACAGAAGCATACAGAGACACACAGAAGCAAACAGAGACACACAGAAGCACACAGAGACACACAGAGACACACAGAGACACACAGAAGCACACAGAGACACACAGAAGCACACAGAAGCACACACGCATGGCGGGCAGCGCTCTCGTAATGAGGGAGAGTCAGAGAGGAGCGCTGAGCAGGCCGCCCTGGCTCCTTCTTATCCCCGCTGACTGCCAGCTGAGCAAACCATGGCCCTTCCTCCCATGCCCAGGGGCATTCTGGGAGAGTTCGAGGCTGGCACCTCCACAGCGGTGGCGTGTGACCTGGCGTCTCCTTACGTCTCCCCGTGCCGAAGGAGAGGATGAGGAGGGGCAGATGGGGCGGGGCTTAGTTGCGGCCGCATCGATATCGGCGGGCGGGGCCGGACGGCGGGAGGCTCCGGAGCGCAGCTGAGGGAATCCGCTGGGAAATGAACATCGCAGCAGCGCTGGGAGTCCATTAGAGTCCGGGCACAGGGGCAGCGCCGCCCCACAGACCAGCGCAGAAACTGGGAGACAGACACAAACAAGCCCAGGCTGGATGAGAAAATAAAGAACCTCGGCAGGAAACCAAAAAAACTACAAAAAAAACCACCCCTGAAAAACAGCAGGACGCCAGAGGAGTAATGATTCTGGGACTCCCTGGGTTTGAGTGTAAGGAAGTATAAAAACAAGAGTGGACTCATTTAGAATCACAAATCCACTTTAGCACCGCACACAATCTCAGGGATGGGTATGTGAAACACACACCCCCCACCGCAAGAAAACCTCGAACCTCGTTGTGTAATCACGTCTGTGTTTTGTTGGGGGCAGAGATCACACAGCGGGCCAGGAAACAAGTGAAATAGCTGCACTGCAGACACCGACCAGCAGGGTGCAGCGCGGCAAGGCTCTGTGTGACCCCCCGCCGTCTTCCTCTCTGTTCCGCAGTGCCCCCGGCCGACCCCGTGGTGGAGGGGGGCCCCGTCGTCAAGCTGAAGGCCCACACGCCTCACAACCTCACCTGCAGGGCCTCGGGAGCCAAGCCTGCCGCAGATATCACCTGGTACAGAGACGGGGAGGTGCAGGAGACCGCAGTGTACGCCAAGGTAAGGGGGAACCAGCCCGCAGACATCACCCCCCCCCCTCACTGTCAGCCCCAAACACACCCAATCACAGAATAATACATCCCTCCGCCCGCCCGAGATTAGTGCTCAGGAGAGCCTGTTTAGTGCTTTTCGGGGGAAAAGAGCAGCACTCTGCCTCTGTTTCTCTCTGTCTGTCCCACCCCTGCTGCTTCCCCCCCCCCCCCCACCGCTCTCTAATGCACTGCCGGTGCAGCAGAACTGGAGCATGTCAATGCTCAGACAGGCATGAGCGCTGATACAGTAGAATTGGCGCGGAGGAGCAGGAGAGAGAGGAGAACTCACCCACAACAATGCAGGAGCACAATGAGAGCGCGCTCGAGCGTGAAACACCCACGGGCCGCCAAAGTGCCACATTTCTCATGCTCCCTGACCACGCTAAACGACACTAAACGACACGTTTCAGAGCGCGAGCCAGGGGTGGAGGGAGAGAGAGAGAGAGAGAGAGAGAGAGAGAGGGAGGGGGTAGAGAGAGGGAGAGAGAGGGAGGGGGGGAGAGAGAGGGAGAGAGAGAGGGAGGGGGGGAGAGAAAGATGGAGAAAAAGAGGGAGAGAGGTAGGAGAAAGATTGAGAAAACGGGGGAGAGAGAGAGGGAAAGAGTGGGGGAGAGGGGGGAGAAAGATGAAAACGGTACAGTGCAGCGAGAGTGAAAGAGAGAGAGGGGGAGAGAGACCAGGGTGTCCTGGAATGCTGGGACTCAACTGACTGTAAAAATTCATCTTTTTGTGTTCAACTAAGAAAGAGTGCAGCCCCAACACACACACACACACACTCACTCACAGCCACAAACACACACACACACACACAGGCACACATACACACACAGGCACACACACTCACACACCACACACACACACACCACACACACACACACACACACACACACACAGGCACAGACACACACACCACACACACACACACACCAGCACACACACACACACACACACACATCGATCGTGTTGTCCAGAGGACATGTTCGGGTTCACCCTTCATTTCACAGGGCAGCCTCTCTCCTCTGGCACACTGCAGAGATGCGGACACAGTCACCGTCATTACTGCTGATTGTCATTTGTGACAGCGAGCAATATCTTTCAAATCTACACATTTCCTCACTTAACTCCATCGATTTCCTCCAGCAATGAATTGACATCCGTGGTTTAAAAAAGGCTCCCATTATAAACAAGGGGAGCCATCGACTGCAAGCTCCCTCAGCGGAGAGAAGCGATGGTGCACAAGTCACATCAGACAGCAAGCGTTTAACTGCCATTTCCTCAGCCCTCCGTGTCCATTTAGGAGAACAGGAAAGCAAAATCTATTATCACAAATAGAGTTTCTAACCAATAATTTCATTTCATTCTAAAAAGGCGAGCCACAGAATTTATGGTAAACACTCGCACACACGCAGGCACGCACACACACGCGCGCGCGCACACACACATACGTAATTTGAATAACACCACACAGCTCTGCGTGTGATTTCTCTTAGGGACACTTTCAATTCATTAATGGAACATTGCTTTCATTTGCTACATTTATCATTTTCAGGAAGCGAAGGATTTGTGTTGGTAACAAGGGATGTGTCTTAACGGACTAATGACTGCTTGTGTGCGTAGCTGCCTGTGTCGAAGCAGAGTCCACTGTGCCCTTCAGTAGTGATGGGAGATATCGAGAATCCCTCACTGGGCACACAAGTCTTTTCCTGTATTTTTTTATCTGGTGAGCATGGCTGTCTGCACATGATTGACAGCAAAAGGTACAGCCACCCAGTCAGGGGTCTGCTGAAGTGTCACTCTCCAATCACAGCCCTGTAAACCCTATCAGAGCCACACCCCTTTTCCATTTATCTGTTCTTGTGGAACATTCTGGATCCCCGAGGTCTCTTCTCGAGTTTAATTTCAACAGGACATACAGCTTGTTTGATTAGACTGAACTTATTAAGAATTACTAACAGCTGAGCAGCAGCTTGCAGTACTGGAGGAATAACCAAGGAGGGGGGCGCTGTTTTCTTTTTGAAATCTCCTCTCTGCAGACTCTAATGGAGGACGGGAAGAGAGAGCTAGCCGTGAGCATGCTCCCCATCGTCCCCGAGGACAAGGACTCGGGGCGCACCTACACCTGCCGCGTGGTCAACCCCGCCGCCCCCGCCGGCCGCCAAACGTCCGTCTCCATCAACGTCCAGCGTGAGTACAGCGCCGGGCGCGACCACAAGGGGGCGCTGGCCCGCCGTCTGGCACCCAGTCCCCTCGGCCGACAGCTCTTCAACTTCTCACATCAGAGATACTTTTAATGCCAGGACATTTAGTACCTTTCAAGAACCCTTCCAATACACATACTAGCGTAGCCTAGTGCACTGGTTCCCAACCCTGGTCCTGTAGGTTTTCATTTCAACCCTACGTTACCTGATTCTAGTCATCGGCAGCTCAACGAGATCTCTCGCTGTCGAATGGGGTGTGCGTCTCTTCCGGTTGGAGTGAAAACCTACGGGACCGTAGATCTCCAGGAACGGGGTTGGGAGCCCCCGGTCAAGCGGGACTTCTGGGACCCGCCTCGTACACTCCCGCGTCCACCGGGGTTGAGGAAACGCTGCTCTTTGTTAGCGGATCTGAGTGCTGAGCGCAGTGGAGGGAGAGTCTGCGGGTCACGTGTGGTGCTGGCGAGCGCCGGCGCCTCCCTTGCGCTGAAAGGAGGATATTAACTGAAGGACCTGAGTGCTGAACGCAGTGGAGGGAGAGGCTGCAGTTCAGGCGCGGTGCTAGCGGGCTGTGACGGCCCCGTTATGCTGAAAGGAGGATATTAACTTAAGGGCAGCCGCTGCTAATCAAACCTGCGGCGGCCAGACAGAAGGAGGTGACGCCCCCCCGCTTAATAACCGGGTTTTTCCTTCACAGACCCCCCTGCGGTCACCCTGTCGGTCCAACCGCAGACGGTTATGGAGGGAGCCAAGGTCCTGTTCATCTGCTCAGCATCAGCCAACCCCGAAATCACTGGATACAGGTAATTAAGCAGCTCCTCGTCATTACTTAGCCGCCCGCCTCCTCCAGCTCCTCCTCACTCGTCCCTTTCAGACGTATTTAACGCTAATGAGGCTCGGCCTGGGTACGGAGGCAGCGGTGGGGACAGTTAGTTAGCAGTAGTTTATGGCGCTGGTAGAGGAAGGTGTGTTTTAACCCTCGTCATGTGACCCCCCCCTGTCCCTTCTCATTGGTGCAGGTGGTCCAAGGGCGGGGTCCCGATCTCGGAGGCCAATGGGGACAGCCTGGAGGTGACGGTGGACCACTCATACTTCACCGACCCGGTGTCCTGCGAGGTGTCCAACTCTGTCGGCAGCACCAACGTCAGCACCCTGGTGGACGTTCAGTGTAAGTGCAGAAGCTCCGAGGCTCGTGCGTGATGAGCGCCTGACTCAGCCGCGTGCCGGCAGCCTGGCTGCACCCGGAACATTCCTGCAGATTTGAATAATGCTGTCAGAAACGAGTAATCATTTGTTAGTGTAATGATATCAAATATAATAAATAAGTTGTTACATATAGCTGTGACCTCAGGCTCATGGGGGATGTGGTATTCACGGGGATGCGTGCTGACTGGCTGTGCCTGGTTGTGTGGCCCTGCAGTCGGACCCAGGCTGCTGTCTGAGCCCAAGCCCATGGTGGTGGACATGGGGATGGACGCGGCCTTCACCTGCTCCTGGACCGGGAACCCGCCCCTCACCCTGGCCTGGACCAAGCAGGGCTCCAGTGTGGTAAGCCCCTGTCCCTCCAGACACGCATTCAAAATATTTCTCGCGTACGATGGGCTACACTGCTAGTCTTCTGCGCCACCTCCAAGGGAACCTTCACCTCCACGTTGGTTGAAGTCTCAGAAAAGTTTCAGACAGACTCGAGCCAAACCCACATAATTAGCAAAACTATTTTCAGGGACCTACCACTTATTGAAATGTAGTCTGAGCTTATGCAAATATGGAACTGTAAATGTTTATGAAATGTCAAAAGCAGCTGCAAGTACACTGTAGCTACCACAGTAAACACAAGTTAATTTGATTGCTGTGAACTTCAACAGTAAGCATACTTTCCAGAGTACATTGTTTCATAGTTATCTGGCAAACACACTGGTGGGTCCTGACAGTTTGGCACCTGCTCTCCCAGATGAATCTTACTGGAGGTGAAGCAGGAATGGAATCAGTTGGCCTTGGACCTGGAAGTCATTAACATCCACCCCCTCCTCCTTTATGAGATGCGGTCAACAACTTATATCTGAAGAGCAGGGCCTCTTCTGGAGCGCGAGCAGATTTGTGGGCTTGGAGCGGGAGGGCGGTTGAAGTGATGGAGCTTTTCCGAGGGGGAGCCCTTTGGCTTTTTCCAGAACCCCGTCTGACCCTGCCGTTCTGCAGGCCGTTCTGACAGCGCCTTGAGTCGCCCCGAGATACGGATTAATTGGCCGATTCGATGAGCATCTCAACATGGGGCTAAACGGGTTAATCACGACCGGATGCTTTTCTGGGATCAACGCGCTAACGTGTGGCCCGGGCGTAGCGAAAACCAAAGACCAAAACGGCAAACGTATTCCCGATGCCCAATCTCCCTCTGGCACCCCCTGCTTTTGTTATTAAAATGTAGAGGAACGCGCGGGGCACGCGGTCATTCTCTCATCCTGATTGAAGAGCCTGTGTTGACGTGGAGCGGTTGTTGATGGAGCGAGGGGGAGGGGGGGGGGGGGTGGTCTAATCGTCATGGAGATGTGACTCTGAATCTTCCCCGTCCAGGTGCTGAGTAACGGGAACAGTCTCCAGCTCAAAGCCGTCACGCAGGAGGACGCCGGAACCTACACCTGCAAGGCCATAGTCCCCCGGATCGGGGTGGCTGAGAGGGACGTCACTCTCACCGTTAATGGTGAGCGCGGTGTGTGTGTGTGTGTGAGAGAGAGAGAGTATGTGTGTGTTCGTATGCAGTGTGTGTATGCCTGTGTGAGTTTAAATGTGCTTTTATGTCTCAGCCTTTGTGTTGGTTTCTCTATCTCTCTGTCTCCGTCTCTCTCTCACTCTCACTCTCCCTCTCAGTCTTTCTCTGTATGTCTCTCTGTGTATCTCTCTCTCTCTCTCTATCTCTGTATCTCTCTGTATCTGGCTCTCTGTCTCTGTCTTTCTCTGTATCTCTATTGGTCTCTGTCTCTCCGTATCTCTCTGTCTTTCTGTATCTCTCTCTCTCTCCCTCTCTCAGGGTTCTTGTTGTTGTCAGCGCTCTGTTATTTTGAGCGCACAGCTCCTTGTCAGAGAGCATCCGTTTCTCTGGGTCCTCCTCCCTGTGTTGGTGGGGCGCTATGTTCCCCTGATCCCTGACTCACCCTCCCCTCCCTCCTCTCTCTCCCTCTCTCTGTCACTCCAGGGCCACCCATCCTCATGGCGGATGCCACGCAGCACGCAGTCAAGAGCTCCAAGGCAAGCTGGAGTGTCTGGTGGGCAGCAGCCCCCCTCCTGATAAGATTGTGAGTGAATCACTCCCTTTCCCCCTCTCTCCCTCTCTCCCTCTTTACTTCTCTCCCACCCTCTATCCCATCTCCTTCTCTCTCCTCTCTGCCTCCCTCACTCCATTCCCCCTCTGTTTACCTCTCCTCCTCTTTCCCTCTCTCTCCCCTTCCCCCTCTCTTTACGTCTCTCACTCCCTCATTCCCCTCTCAATCTCCCTCCCACCCTCTCTCTCCCCCTCTCTATTCCTCTCTATACCTCCCTCCCTCTCTCTCTCCCCTCTCTATTCCTCTCTACATCTCCCTCCCTCTCTCTCCCCCTCTCCATTCCTCTCACTCCCCTCTCCCTCTTCCTCCCTCTCTATCTCCCTTTCTCCTTCTCTCTCTCCTTCCATTTCTCCACCATCTCTCCCTCTCTCTCTTCCCCCCCCTCTCCATTCCTCTCCCTCCCTCTTTCTCCCTCTCCCTCTCTCCCCCCTCCCCATTCCTCTCCCCCTCTTCCTCCCCCTCTCTCCCTCCCTCTCCCTCTCTCTCCCGCTCTCTATTCCCTCTACAAACTCCCTCTCCCTCTCCCTCTCCCCCTCTCTCCCCCTCTCCCTCTCTCTCCCTCCCTCTCTCCCTCCCTCTCCCTCTCTCCCTCTCCCTCTCCCTCTCCCGTGTGGGCGCGTCTCCGCTCTGCCAGCGCGGCTCCCCTGGCCTCCAGGCCTGACGGCCCACAGCCGGCGGCAACTGACTGTAGCCAGAGGAAGGCCCCACCCCTCCCACGTTCGCGTTCGCCTTTCAATTAACGGCCAATCAAGACGCTCGATAACGACCGGCGTGACCTCCGCATACCGGAGAAGTCCGTGAGAAGATAATTAAGATCTGTGGAGGAGAGAGAGCTGGACAGTCCTGCTCTCAAAGAAGAACTGGAGCAGCCTTAAAACTGTGAAAATAAGTTATCTTAAACCTCCCCGGTTGGAGATGGAGGCTGCGGTTGACGTGACCGGGTTTCGGATCAGCCGGGCGAGATGAGAGAGTGGGAGAGGGGAGGGATTGCGTGGGGCGGGGAGCTACGGGACGTCTGGAGGATTCTGTTTGATGGGATCTGAGCTTTTAACCCCAGCGGGGAACGGCAGCCATTTTGTTCTCGGTCACGGTCACGCACGGTCGCAGTCTGAGCCTCGCTCGCTGTGGGGGCTACGGACGTGATCGCACTGCTCACGCTCTCTCTCTCTCTCGGCCCCCCTCTAGGTGTGGACCTTCGGGGGACGTGAGCCTGGCCAGCGGTTCCTCGGGTCGTTTCACGGTCCAGACGGTCACCAGCGACCGCGGGGTCCTCTCCTCGCTCATCCTCTCCGAGACCCTGGCCCAGGACTTCCAGCTGCGCTACAACTGCACCGCCTGGAACCGCTTTGGAACGGGCACCGTGTTGGTCACCCTCAAAGAGCAAGGTAGGCTGGGCCTTTCATTTCTGGAAAACATCCAGCATCTCTCAGAGCAACCTGGAACAACATCAGTGCGGGGGGGAGGGGGGAGGGGGAGGGGAAGGGGGGAGGGCTGAATTTAAATCAGTGCAGCTGGCAGGAGGGCAATACAGGTTCAGGCAAATTTCAAAACCCGCCGTCATCATAATTATGTATTTACAATCGATATAACCTAATCAGTAGATGGTAGCCTTAATTAATACATATGGCCATTACATATATTGATCAGCCGCTGAAATAAATCTGAAAAATACAGGTGTTTCAGAACTCGGCCGGGTGCCATGTCGCGGGCGGGCGTGGAAGGCTTCGATCCGTCCGCTGACACTTAAATAAGGCCAACTTCAAGCTCATTTCAGCCTTTGTTGCAGGAGACACCAGAAATAAGGTCCTCACCGCCAATTTGCGTCAACGTATCAGAGCGGTCTCCCGAGAGTTAGGCTGCGGTTATCTCCTGGAATCTCTAATTAGATTGGCGTCGGTTGCTTTTGCTGCGTGTCAGGCCTTGTTACCCTGCCTCGGGAGAGATTAGAGACAATCGCAAGGGTGCAGGGACACGGGGGGGAGGCGTTTGAGTCCCGGCGCACTGCAGACGGAATCGCTAAACGGGTTTGCGGGAGCCCCTTTTCGGGGAAGGGAGATACCTGGGCCCTGTTCGGCCCTGACGAGACGTAGCGAAGCCTTTATTTAAACAGAAACGGCAGCTGGTCGAACATCCTGTGGCAAACCGTGGGCGGACTGACTGACGTCGTACGGTTTGCTCCTGTGACATCTGAGAAAGCGCTCTCCGGGCTTTAAAGCTCTTAGGCCTTACGGTCATTCTGGATTCAGCTCCACCGCGGACACACCAACCCAACGGGAGCAGATGTATCTCGAAACGTTGCGCACCGTTGGGAGGGAACGTATGGCGAAAGGTTCTTCCCATTGAACGCGCCCCGGCTCTTAGCGCTGGACGGCAGACTGACTCTCGTTTCTCTCCCCCCCCCCCCCACAGAGGCCGTCCCCGTCCTGATCATCGTGGGAGCCGCGGTGGGGGCAGGCTGCGTCCTCCTCATCAGCGTCATCACCCTGGTCTCCTTCTGCTGCAGGAATTCTGGGAAAGGTGAGGCTAGAGGAAAGCGCTCATGCGTGGGTCCTGTAGTTCAGTCAGATACTTACACAGGTCATTCTCAAGTCGGCTTGCATTGCGTACGTGCTTAATAAATGACCTTATAAAGTGTAAGTACATAGCCTTCATTAAAGAAGCACACACAAACACATTACCCGTTTTCCGTGGCTGGGTATTTTCCTAATCGAATCAGGTTAATTACCTTGCTGAAGGGTACAACAGCAGGCCCCCATTTGGGAATCCAGCTCGGGCTTTTTGGGCTACGAGCGCATCTGCTTAAAAGCACTAAAATCGGGAATCTCACATTCCAGTCCTGGAGGGCTACGGTGTTTATTGGTTTTCAGTGAGCTGCATTAGTTCGGCGATTGCTTCGTCATCAATTAGCGAGAGAGCGTACACCTGCTTTTACGAGGCCCGCGTGGGCCGCCCAGCGCAAAGACGCCGGAAAAATACCGCAGACGCAGCGACTGCCCGGGATCCCAGTCTGAGGTCATGTGACCACAGCAGGCGCCTTTCGCAGCGCCATAGCCGCTGTTATTCTCCACAAGCCTGGTGTGACTGTGACAGCTGTAACATTGTGAGCTTTTTTCTGCCATCCAACGAACTTGTCTTTCGTCTCCCCCCTCCCCCCTCCCCCCTCACAGGCAAGAAGGTGACACGCCTCTCTAAAAGCGACATCAGAGTCCAGATCGTGCATAGCGACCACAACGCCACGCGGGGGAACGATGATGAGGAGGATGTGAAGGAACCCATGGTAGAAATCACCTTCCTCCTCTTATCATATTAGTTTTTTTATCATTTGATGGGGTCAGGGCTGGATATGATGGGCAGACTGAGAGGCCACGCTGTGGCTAGCAGATGCGAGATGCTCATTGGTTTAAACTCTCTCTCCGCCCCCCCAGGCTCCCAACAGCAGCGAGTCTCCTGGCACATCCCGGACCGAGCACAGCGACCTTCTGGAGGAAGAGGAAGATGAGCGCTCGGACTTGAAGGTACGGCCACAAAACCCTAGCAACCCTAATGCACACCGGACTGATCCAGTCCTGGTCTTAAGCTGTGAAAGTTAGCACACTGATAACACAGCGGACTGATCCAGTCCTGGTCTTAAGCTGTGAAAGTTAGCACACTTATAACACAGCGGACTGATCCAGTCCTGGTCTTCAGCTGTGAAAGTTAGCACACTGATAACACAGCGGACTGATCCAGTCCTGGTCTTAAGCTGTGAAAGTTAGCACACTGATAACACAGCGGACTGATCCAGTCCTGATCTTCAGCTGTGAAAGTTAGCACACTGATAACACAGCGGACTGATCCAGTCCTGGTCTTAAGCTGTGAAAGTTAGCACACTGAAAACCCAGCGGCCTTGGACCTGGATTAAAAAAAACCTGGACTGGCTCAAACTTCCCTTACAACAATGATTGCAGTCTGCAGTTCAACTGCAGTTGTCTTGAGTGCAATTACTGCAGTTTTACTGCCGTATCATGCAACGTTTTGGACACACGTGTTTTTAATTGCAGTATTTATGCAGCTATTATGCCATTTCAATACGTAATGTGCAAGGCTCATGACGTAGAACTATTTTGTCGTACATTATAACCGCATTGTAATTCAGATCAACTAGGGTATAACTTCACAGTAGCTGCAGTAAATTTTGTAAGGGTTTCGCCTTCCCTGAAAGCAAGCGTCTCCATAAAGCAAGTGTCCACTCTCCAATTGCAGAAATACATTTGCATTCAAGATGCATCCAGTGGCAGACTGAACATGCATGGGTTTCTTTATTTGCTGAAGACAGCACAGACTATAATTGATCAATTTCACATATTTCAGAACAATAGAATAATAAAAGTCAGCCTTTTATGGCTAATTATGAGAGCTGGCTTTTTCCTTCTTATCGTTTATTATTTAACATGCTGAGCCCCAATTCTCAGCACAATATGCTTAAGACATCACACCAGCGGAAATAAAAGGCGAATGTCAGCCTTTCAAACCACCGCAGACAGCGTCGGTGGGAAACGGGCTCTTGTGGTATTATGTGTACTCAGGATTGTGTCACGGTTCCAGGTTGGCGTTGTGAGTAGATTAGTTATGATTAGTTAGTTATCCGCTCCCTGGTCTTTCAGTGTTACCCAGTCGTTGCTGCTTATCTGACGAAACGTGACACTGGACACACTCATATCCATATCATTGTACACTGCTCTGGACAAGAGTCTGATGGAGGGATTTGGGAGGTAGTGGAGTATAATGGTTGGGAACTGGGCTTGTAACTTAGCTGCGAGTTCAATTGTGAGGAGGTACTGCCACCCCTAACCAAGATACTGACCCTCAATCGCTTTGGTATGTGCCCAGGTGTGTAAATGGACTGTGTGTTTAAAAAGGGCAAGTTGCTCTGTGGTTATTCTTTGGTACTGTACCTCCCTCCAGGGTTTTCCCTGGTTATACACCCTGATGGACCCCCCTCTATGGTTTTCCCTGGTTATACACCTTGATGGACGCCACTATGGTTTTCCCTGGTTATGGTTATGGTTATGGTTATGCACCCTGATGTACACCGCTCTAGGATTTCCCCTGGTTATGGTTATGGTTATGGTTATACACCCTGATGTACACCGCTCTAGGATTTCCCCTGGTTATGGTTATGGTTATGGTTATACACCCTGATGTACACCACTCTATGGTTTCCCATGGTTATACACCTTGATGTACGCCACTATGGTTTTCCCTGGTTATGGTTATGGTTATGCACCCTGATGTACACCGCTCTAGGATTTCCCCTGGGTATGGTTATGGTTATGGTTATGGTTATACACCCTGATGTACACCGCTCTAGGGTTTCCCCTGGTTATGGTTATGGTTATACACCCTGACGTAGGAGTGCGATTGTAGCCGTAACTGACGTGACGCTCCCTCCCCCCAGGACCCCACCAACGGCTACTACAACGTCCGGGCGCAGGAGGACCGGCACATCCGCAGCGGCTTCTCGGAGTACGTGCCGAACGCGCGGCCGGTGTACACGCCGTCCCAGCTGCCCTCCCCCAGCCCCCTGTACGGTCAGCACAGCGCCACGCAGCCGCGGATCTACGACTTCTCGCACCGCTACGCCACCACCACCGGGGGGCGCTCCAGCTACGAGCAGCAGCAGCAGCAGCAGCAGCAGCAGCAGCAGGCGGCGGCGGCGGCCTACCCCACGGAGCCGCTGTACGGGGGCTCCGCCTACCTGCCCGCCACCTACGGCCGCGCCTTCACCAGCTACGTGAAGCCGGCCGCCGCGTACGAGAAGGTGGAGGGCTACGAGCACTCGGACCAGGCCAGCAAGGTGTCCGGCTCCTCCCGCTTCTCCTACGCCTCGTCGCAGGTCTCCTCCCAGCAGTCCGACTACGGCCGGCCCTCCACCCAGCGCATGCAGACGCACGTTTGACCAGGGGGGCCGGGGCCCCGCGGCCGCCCAGAGACCCTCACGCACACCTCCTCTCCTCCCCAGAAGAATAAAGAAACGAAGTGACAATGGAGAAAACTGACGGACACGGACGGACATCTCGCATCTCAACATCGCCCTCACGGATGTGAATTTCTTTTTGGAGGGTGGAAGATGTCGGATATTCGGGACCCGAGACAAAGGGTAGTCGTTCTTAATTTATTGTTGTGCTGTCGTCGAATTGGTTTCGCGCGCTCTTGATCAGATGAAGCTTTCATTCGTGACACGAAGATGCCCAATCAGAACCATTGTCCTCAATGAGGTGCATTGCCTGGTGTTCGTTTTCTTGAAAGGTGTGTAATTGATCAAATTTGCATTATCCCCATCGAAGCCGTTTTATACTTCTTCTGGATCGATTCAGAGACTTTTGTCTTGTGTCTGTAAGAGGCCTGAGAAAAAAAGAAAGACATTGTGGTTGTTTGGTGTTTGTCGGCATGCAAAGGAAATCCAAGCACATTGCTGTCTTTATCCGTTACAAATGGATGGGGCCACACAGAAGGACTGGAAACTGTGAGAGAGAGAGCGAGAGAGAGAGAGAGAGAGACAGGGAGGGCAGCCAAGCGACATTCGCTGGGATTTGCCCAATTAAAAAAAAAAAATTAAAAAATAAAAATAGTGAAATTATAAATCAGTAGGGCCCTCCCAAATCATTTGGGGAGAGGATCAAAGGACATATTTATACTGAAGAAATTTGCCTGAGAGATCACAGCTGAGGTGGGGTGGGTAAAAATAAGTAAAAAGTTAAGCGGTCAGAGAGTGGCAGTTGGCATCTTTCGACCAGACTTGACTTTGCATTTTCCATTTGTTTTTGATGGTGAGCAAAGATTGGGAGATGATACCCAAAGAAGGCACCCTTGAGGGGAGGGGGGCAGTGGTGGTGACCTCTGACCTCAGTCTTTACTTTAGGATTAGGACTGTGTTCAGTACAGCAGCCAAACAGGCCTTCAAAAGATAAAATCTAGAATAACAAAAAAAAAAAAAAAAAAAAATGAACAAGAAAAAAAAACAGTACTGTTCCAATTTCCAGGGCAGTTTGTTTTCGCTACAGGGTTGTAAACTTGACCGAAGGTGGATTTCAGATGACGACGACCAAGCCTGGGTCCCTAGTGGGGCAGCTGGAGAACAACCACGTGATCAGTGAGATTACCTGCCGTTGTTGCGATACCTTTACAGACACTGTACTACCCAGGAACACTAGATCACCTGTACAAAGGGAAAACAAAGTTCTTTCTATCTGTTGCATGCAGATGATGTGTCTATAAGTGAAATGATTCAACTTTCGTTAATGTCCATTTGCAGTGTGAGAGATTTGTATACGTTACCTGACCCAGATGGACACGGGTTCAAAATGGCAGGAACTGTGCGCTGCCATTTTCCTCTAAGCCGTTCCCAATCCAAGAACGTCACGAAGTGTGAAATGGAAGAAAAACATTGCTTGTCTTTATTTTTATATTTTATATAAGCCTTAATGTACAGCGTGTAAGCTGCTCTATTGTATAGCATCTTTTTATGACATAAATATATATTATCTTAATTGATTTTATCGGTTCACCATTTCTCCCTTACTCCGTTTGTCCATCACTGAAAGCAGAGACGAAGAAAGTTCCGGAACACGACTAATTGCCATTTTCTTTTTTTAAAATAATGTATTAAGATTTTTATTTGCTAAATAAAAGGAGCTATTGTTGCTTGTAACTTTGTACACATATTTATATTTAAATAAATCCATTTCAGATAAACTTGTTTGTGGGTTGATTGACTCGATGCGTTGAGGTGTGCTCCAGCAGCGCCTCGGGGACTGGAAACAAAGCGATGTGTACCTCGAGCGAGTGAACACACAAATTAGCAGCGCTGTCTTTCTGATGTGCGTATTCCCCAGACATTCTGTGTATTCTGAAGACAGATGAGATGTGAACAGCTCTCTATGGTTAACTCAACTGCCAGAAGTCACCAACTATATTGCGCGTGACAGAATTTATACAGATAGAAGGCACGATGTGACAGTGTGGGTTTGACATGTTAGTTCTGTCAATAAGCAAGTGAATTCTATTTATAAAAGCAAAAAATAAATAAAAAACAACAACTGCTGAATTACTCCCAGAAACACCTCAGCTGAAAGTTTAAAATAGGTAGGAGTCTGATGACGTTGTGAAGGAACAGGGTGTGGTGTCCTTTCCAACATGACGGGAACAGAACCCAAAATGCATCTCTCCCACGTTCGCAGGAAAAAAGATTTAAGGCAGCATCGATTCGAATTAAGCTAGTTTATTGTGTATATAACATAGATCTTTGTTATAAAAATATTTTCACATACAAACATACAAAAGAAAATATTTTAACTATTGTCATGATCCAATGAACACTTTATACCAGTCCACAATTCATGAAAAGATTTGTACATCAAGATCAATATTTACAAGACCCAGACCCAGTCGCCGTCCCCAACTCATTTGCTAAAACGCCCGGAGATCGCGGAACGTCCCTCAGCCGTACGGAGTGTATGCGTGGCTCAGCGCGGTGAACTCATCTTTGACATGTAACAGGGATCTTTTGTTTCTGATAAAAAATTGAGGGTTATTCGCCGAAAACACTAGTCGGGTTTACTCTGTGAGAAGAAACGCAGGCCGAACAGAAGACCTCAGAGAAAAGTCTGAAGGGTTTCGAGAGAGGATTTCAGAAGAATTCGACATTGTTTTCTTGTAACAAAGACGGCGGTAGATGGGAATAACTTTCAACGGAGCGTCTCCAGCCAATAGCTTCAGTGAAGATGCCCTCAACTCGCTGTCTTGTCGAGTGCTGTGGAGACTCTCATTGGACTGAAAGATCCACAGCAGCCTTGGGCTTCGTACCCCCACAAAGCCCCGCGGTGCAACAACCGTACCCAGACGAGACTGACGTCACGCCCCAGTCTCAATACGGCTTCCAGGTTGGGTATCCATATTCGCAAAGGATTCGCATATCCGTTAAACATTGGAAAATGTTAGGGAAAATGTCTACTGGGGTTTTTGGACTTAAACAGAGAAAAATGCACAATATATTGCTACTGAAGTGTATACAATATGAGCACTGACATAGGTTCAAGCGGAAAATATAAAAATAAGGAGAAAAAACAAAACAAAACCTCAGCATAAATTCCTGGTCAGCTGGGTAATGTTAAGAGTCCCTCAAGTTTAAAAAGTTTGGATTCGAACTCACTTCTCCAAAAGTATTTTGGTCACTCATAAATTATTCAAGATTGTGATACATCGTTCAATACTTCAGAGGCCACGAGAGGCATTAAAATAATGGGTAGAGAAACTAAACAAAAATATTTACAATTTGGCCATCAACTGAATATATTAAAAATCCCCCCTCCCAAACAAAATCCATTTTCCAGTGCTTGACGATCGACTCAAATGTCGACGTTAAGACTTGTCCACTTTCATGCCCGCCCCCATGCTGATGCGACTTGATATGTGCAAAAACGGCGACGCAATGCTGGAAACACACCAGCATTGTTGCATAATATCTGACCAAATACAGTAGCTGGTATTACTTTTAGATATGCTTATACCTCCAAAACATGCAGGCGATAAACTGCCTTCTGTATTTTTCCCACATTTAAATAATCCTAGCCTGAATGCTCTTCGTCGGAATACCTGGAGATCCAGCAATGCAAATATGTCTTAATTGTGCAGAGGCCTTGTTTTCAGCATACTGCACCATTTTCTTAAAAAAATTCACGTCCTGAGTCCCTAAAGTCCCGGGTAATATTGATTTGGGGCGCTGGTGTTTGTATTTCCATTGCTGGATCTGGCCCTACTCTTTGGTCTTTGGCAGTATGCTGGGACCCCCCTCCCCCCCCCCCGCAGTGGCTCTCTACACGTTGGTGGTTTCTCGGATCCAGTCCCTCAGTTTGGTGACGCGGCTGTACACCCCCGGCTTGTTCCGACGG